>NC_053157.1:247549870-247803768 GCF_016835505.1 Polypterus senegalus | reverse complement strand
TGCTGATACCCATCTGTCAGAAATTACTCCTGACACTCTTCTCCACCCATTCCACCCTGCCTGAACTCTCTTTTTCACCTCTCTTCCACAATCCCTATTACTCTGTATGTTGATCCCAAGTATTTAAACTCATCCACCTTCGCCAACTCTACTCCCTGCATCCACACCATTCCACTGACCTCACTCTCATTTACACACATTTATTCTGTCATGTTCTTACTGACCTTCATTCCTCTCCTAGAGGCATATCTCCACCTCTCCACGGTCTCCTCAACCTGCTCCCTACTATCGCTACAGATCACATTGTCATCAGCAAACATCACAGTCCACGGAGACTCCTGTCTAATCTCGTCTGTCAACCTGTTCATCACCATTGCAAATAGGAAAGGGCTCAGAGCTGATCTCTGATGTAATCCCACCTCCAACTTGAATGCATCCATTGCTCCTACTGCAGACTTCACCACAGTCACTCTTCCCTTGTACATATCCTGTACAACTCTTACATACGTCTCTGCCACTCCCGACTTCCTCATTCAATACCACAATTCCTCTCAAGGTACCCTGTCATATGCTTTCTTCAGGTCCACAAAGACGGAATGCAACTTCTTCTGGCCTCTAATTTTCTCAATCAACATCCTCAGAGCAAACATTGCATCTGTGGTACTCTATCTTGGCATGAAACCATACTGCTGCTCACGAATCATCACCTCACTTCTTAACCTAGCATCCACTACTCTTTTCCATAACTTCATGCTGTGATTCATCAATTGTATTCCCTTGTAGTTAATGCAGCCCTACACATCCCCCTTATTCTTAAATAATGGCACCAGTACACTTCTTCTCCACTCCTCAGGCATCCTCTAACTTCCCAAGATTCCATTAAACAATCTGGTTAAAGACTCCGCTGCCATCTCTCCTAAACACCTTCATACTTCCATAGGTATGTCATCTAAACCAGCGGCTTTTCCATTTTTCATCCTCTTCATAGCTGTCCTTACTTCCTCCTTGCTAATCTGTTGCACTTCCTGATTCACTATCTCCACATCATCCAACCTCTTCTCTCTCTCGTTCTCTTCATTCATCAGCCTCTCAAAGTACTCTTTCCATCTGCTCAACACAATCTCCTTGCTTGTGGGTATGTTTCCATCTTTATCCTTTATCACCCTAACCTGCTGCACATCTTTCCCAGCTCGGTCCCACCGTCTAGCCAATCAGTACACGTCCTTTATTCCCTCCTTAGTGTCCAACCTCTCATACAACTCATCATATGCCTTTTCTTTAGCCTTCACCACCTCTCTCTTCACCTTGCACCTTCTCTCCTTGTACTCTTGTCTACTTTCTGCATCTCTCTGACTATCCCACTTCTTCTTTGCCATCCTCTTCCTCTGTATACTCTCCTGTATTTCCTCATTCCACCACCAGGTTTCCTTTTCCTCCTTCCTCTGTCCAGATGTCACGCCAAGCACCCTTCTTGCTGCCACCCTTACTACATCTGCTGTAGTTTCCCAGTTGTCTGGTAACTCTTCACTGCCACCCAGTGCCCATCTCACCTCCTCCCTAAACTCAACCTTGCAGTCTTCCATTTTTAACTTCCACCATTTGATCCTTGGCTCTGCCCTCACTCTCCTCCTCTTCTTGATCTCCAACATCATCCTACAGACCATCATCCTATGCTGCTTAACTACACTTTCCCCTGCCACCACTTTGCAGTCTTCAATCTCCTTCAGATCAATTCTTCTGCATAGGATGTAATCTACCTGTGGGCATCTTCCTCCACTCTTGTACTTCACCCTA
Source organism: Polypterus senegalus (assembly GCF_016835505.1). Taxonomy (NCBI): domain Eukaryota; kingdom Metazoa; phylum Chordata; class Cladistia; order Polypteriformes; family Polypteridae; genus Polypterus; species Polypterus senegalus. The sequence continues at coordinate 247,801,974 of NC_053157.1, read as the reverse complement.
TGTTCCTCCCTCTTCTTAAAATATGTATTCACCCCAGCCATGTCCATCCTTTTAGCAAAATCCACGATCCTCTGACCTTCTTCATTCCTCTCCTTGACATCATACCTACCCATCACCTCCTCGTCTCCACTGTTCCCTTCACCAACATGCCCATTGAAATCCCCTCCAATCACCACTTTCTGTCCCTTGGGTACACTGTTCATCACTCCAAAAATTTTCTTTCTCACCCATCACACACCCAACTTACGGGGCATATGCACTAACAACATTCACCATCACACCTCCTATTCCCAGCTTCATCATCATCACTCTGCCTGACACTCTTTTCACTTCCAAAACACTCTTTACATGCTGTTCCTTCAAAATATCCCCTACTCCATTTCTCCTCCCGTCCACACCATGATAGTACAATTTTGATCCACCTCCGATCCACCTAGCTTTACTCCCCTTCCATTTAGTCTCTTGCATGCACAATATATCAACCTTCCTTCTCTCCATCATATCTGCTAACTCTCTCCCCTTACCAGTCATACTGCCAACATTCAAAGTTCCTACCCTCAGTTCGACTCTCTTTACTTTCCTCCTCTCCTCCTGCCTCCGGACATGTCTCCCTCCTCTTCTTCTTTGGCCAACAGCAGCTTAATTTCTGGCAGCACCCTGTTGACTACCAGTACTGATGGCGGTCATTGTTAACTTAGGGCTTGACCGATCCAGTATGGAAAATTGCATTGTTGTCCGCATATTGATTTGGCAAAATTTTACACAGGATGCCCCTACTGATGTAACCCTCCCTATTTATCTGGGCTTGGGACTGACACAAAGAATCTCACTGGTTTATGCATCCCCTGTGGCTGGGTCACCCATTTTATATGATGGGATAATATCTGCCATTTTCCAGTCCTTCAGAATTTCCTCAGTGCACAGTGACTTTCTAAAAATATACGTCAAGACTTTATATCTGTACTCAGTTACTTTCTTAAGAATTTGAGGGTAAACAACATCTGGTCCTGGTGTTTTGTTTGATTTCAGCCTCTTTAATCACAGCAGCTCTTCTCCCTCTACAATTTCCAAATCCCTCAGTACTTCCTTAGTAGTCCAGTTTATCACTAGGAGGTTATCTATTTCCTTACATGTAAAGATCTCAGAAAAAAGTTTATTTACATCATTCGCTATTTCACTATCTCTGTTTTTTTAATTCCCCTTTACTATTCCTGATGCACTTTACCTCCTCCTTGAATGTCCTTTTACTACTAAAATACTTTAAGAATCTCCTTGGGTCATTTTTTACCTTATCTGCTCTATTCCTCTCCAAATGTCTTTTAGGCTCCCTAATATCCTTCTGAATGGTTGCCCTCATGTCTTCATATGTCTTATGATTCCCAATGGAGTTATTAGTCTAATGTGACTTAGTCATTTGTTTTTTTCCTTTGCAGCTTCTTTTTAACTCTTATTTTAACCCACTATGGAGTTTTTTTTAAATGTCCTGCTATTTCCAAATTTCTACTAATTCATAGTAATTCCAAACTTCTGTTATATGTAGATAGATAGATAGATAGATAGATAGATAGATAGATAGATAGATAGATAGATAGATAGATAGATAGATAGATAGATAGATAGATAGATAGATAGATAGATAGATAGATACTTTATTAATCCCATGGGGAAATTCACATACTCCAGCAGCAGCATATTGATAAAGAACAATATTAAAGAGTGAAAACAATGAAGGTATAACAGGAAGACAATAACTTTGTATAATGTTAATGTTTACACCCCCCTTGTGGAATTGAAGAGTCACATAGTGTGGGGTCCCCTCAGTCTGTCAGTGGAGCACACCACCATGTAGAAAAGGGTGCTCGCTACAAAAACCGTCTGATAGAACATCTGCAGCATCTTATTGCAGATGTTGAAGGACACCAACCTTCTAAGGAAGTATAGTCGGAAATAAAACATTTTTAAACCTGTTCTACTGCTCCCTGACTGTCTTCGTATTTGTACACACATACACAAACCCAATAGTTCTAATTTAGCAATGCCAGTGCAACTAATCTGAATATCTTTGGATTGTTGGGTGGAAACTGGAGTACCTGGAGAACACGAACCTCACTCAAAAGAAATTAAACGTATTCGTAACATAAGGATAACTGAAAGTGTAAATATACAGGTTTATATGAACAAATAACATTCACAAACAACACAACACATATATCTGTGTTATCTTAGTTGGTTCTGTTTCTTGTACTTAGAGACAAAGTCACAAAACAGGTGTGGTTTTACAGAAGGTTAGATGACTCAGTTCTGAGCTACTTATTGAGTTTCTAGAGTCAGCTTTTTCATGGCAGCTTGGTTTTACTTACAGATTTCCTACACCCACTTGCAGATCCTCTGTGTGTGTGTATGTGTGTGTGGGGGGGTGTGTGTGTGTGTGTGTGTGTGTGTGAGAGAGAGAGAGAGAGACACTGCTGTGAGCTGATTCAACCCACTTTAGATTTCTTGCTGAATTTATGATGAGACCCTTACAGCAGCTAAAGTCTTCTCCTTCACTCAGTTATGGTGATGTCAACTACCAGAATTCACCCTGGCTTTACCTTAACTACCAAGTTACAGTCAGAAGTTCTCTGACTCTGAGCAGGTGAACTCCTGACTTGGTTTATGGTCACTCAGGTGGAGGTGATGCTTTGTCCAGATTGTTGTATCTATGGAGAGCTTCCTCTGGCACACCTGAAGAACATTCAGTTTGCTTTGTCTTTCTTCTAACATATTCTTTTCTCTCTCTTGGCCTTTTCTCTTTGTGGTTGTGGGTTGTTCTGCAGTTTAAAGTCTTTGAGGTTTCACACTTACTGGTTATCTTTTTCTGGCAAAGAAAAATTACAACCATTATGTAAACTGTGATCAAGTAATGTCCTCCTTCAGTAATTCTACAGAGATGTTGTACTGTATGTATGGTCTCTCTAACTTCTGCAACTTCCTTTCCTTTACCAGGCAGGACTGAATGAACCACCCACGTCCAACTCTGTTACAGGTTGTCTTCAGTTCTTACAGTCTGGCACTACGTTACCCTTTGGAGTAGAAGAGATCATTTAACCTTTTTGAAAGCCACAATAAGGGTCTTAGTACAGGGCAGGAGCTAATCCAGAGGCAGAGATCAGAGTTCTAGTGCCTCCAAAGGGTTATAAAGGAAGGAGTTTACTTGCTTCCTCCTCAAGCCGCCACCTTATTGTGGTGGAGGGGTTTACTTGTCCCTATGATCCTAGGTGCTCTGTTGTCGGGGACTTTATGCCCCTGGTAGGGCCACAGAAGGCAAACTGGTCCCCGGTGAGGGATGAGACAAACAACAGTTCAGAAAACTGCTAATGGCAAAGAAAAACTTTGGATGGCATTTTCCCTCATTTGGACGTGGGTCACTGTGGTGGAGCCAGACCTGGTGGCCATGCCTGCACCAATGGGGCTTGGCCAGGCACAGCCCAAAGAGGTAACGTGGGTCTGGGGAAAGGGATCCCATGGGCTCACCACCTGTAGGAGGGGCCAAGGAGGTTGGGTGCAGTGTGACTCGGGAGGTGGCCAAAGGCATGGACCTTGGTGATCTGGTCCTCGGCTACAGAATCTGGAATATCACCTCTATGAAGGGGAAGGAGTCTGAGCTAGTGCGGGAGGTCGAGAGGTTCTGGCTAGATATAGTTGGGCACACCTTGACGCACAGCTCTGGAACCAATCTCTTTGAGAAGGGCTGGACTCTCTTCCACTCTGGAGTTGCCCCTGGTGAGAGATGCCGAACGGGTATGGGCTTATTGCCCATTGACTTTGAGCCTGTTCATTGGGGTTCACCCCAGTAGTCGAGAGGGTAGCCTCCCTTTGCCTTTGGGTGGGGGGATGGGTCCTAACTGTTGTTTGCACGTATGTGCTGAACAGCAGTCTGGAGTGCCCACCCTTTTTGGACTCCATGGAGGGGATGCTAGAGGGCATACCTTCTGGATACTCCCTTGTTCTACTGGCAGACTTCAACGCTCACATGGGCTATGAAGGGGACCTGGAAGGGCGTGATTGGGGGGAATGGTTCCCCCAATCTGAACCCAAGTGGTGTTTTGTTATTGGACTTTTGTGCTCGTCACGGAGTGCCCATTACCAACACCATGTTCAAGCATAGGAGTGTCCATATGTACACCAGGGCACCCTAGGTCTCAGGTCGATGATCGACTTCGTGGTCATGTCGTCGGACTTGCGGTCACATGTCTTGGACACTCGGGTGAAGAGAAGGGATGAGCTGTCAACTGATACCACCTGGTGGTGAGTTGGCTTCAATGGTGGGGGAGGATGCCAGTCAGGCCTGGTAGGCTCAAATGTATTGTGAGGATCTGCTGGGAATGTCTGGCAAAGTCCCCTGTTAGAAGTAGCTTCAACTCCCAGAACTTTGACTATGTCCCGAGGGAGGTGGGGGACATTGAGTCTGAAAGGGCCATGTTCTGTGCCTCCATTGTTGAGGTGGCTGACCGGAACTGTGGCTGTTAGTTGGTCGGTGCCTGTTGTGGTGGTAATCCCCGAACCCATTGGTGGACATTGGCGGTGAGGGATGCCATCAAAGTGAAGAAGGAGTCATACAGGACCCTTTTGTCCTGTGGCTCTCTGGAGGCAGCTGAGAGGTACCGGCAGGCCAAGGGGAATGCGGATTCGGTAATTGCTATGGCAAAAACTCGGGCATGGGAGGAGTTTGGGGATGTCATGGAGGTCGACTTCCCGACAGCTTCGAGGAGATTCTGGTCCACCATCTGGCGTCTCAGGAGGGGGAAGCAGTACAGTGTCAACACTATATATGGTGGGGATGGTATGCTGCTGACCCTGACTTGGAACGTTATGGGTTGGTAGGGGGAGTACTTCGAAGACCTCCTCAGTCCCACCAACATGCCTTCCAATGAGGAAGCAGAGCCAGGGAACTCGGAGGTGGGCTCCACCATCTCTGGGACTGTGGTCACCACCATCTCTGGGACTGTGGTCACCGAGTTGGTCAAAAAACTCCTTGGTGGCAGGGCCCCGGGGGTGGATGAGATACGCCCGGAGTTCCTCAAGGCTCTGGATGTTGTAGGACTGTTTTGGTTGACATGCCTCTGCAACATTACATGGACATCGGGGACAGTGCCTCTGGATTGGCAGACTGGGGTGGATGTCCCCCTCTTCAAGAAGGGGGACCGGAGGGTGTGTTCCAACTACAAAGGGATCACACTCCTCAGCCTCCCTGGAAAAGTCTATTCAGGGGTCCTGGAGAGGAGGGTCCGTCAGATAGTCAAACCTCGGATTTAGGAGAACCAGTGTGGTTTTCGTCCTAGTCGCTGAACAATGGACCAGCTCTACACCCTTAGCAGGATCCGGGAGGGTGCATGGGAGTTTGCCCAACCAGTCTAAATGTGTTTTGTGGACAGAAAAGGCATTCGACTGTGTTTTGTGAACTTGGAAAAGGTGTTTTACAGTATCCCTCGGGGCATCCTGTGGGGGATGCTCCTGAAGTATGGGGTATTGGACCTCCTTATAAGGGCTGTTCAGTCCTTGTACAACTGTGTTTCAGAGCTTGGTCCGCATTGACGGCAGTAAGTTGAACCCATTTCCAGTGAGAGTTGGACTCCGGCAGGGCTGCCCTTAGTCTCTGATTCTGTTCATACCTATTATGGACAGAATTTCTTGGCACAGCCAGGGTGTTGAGGGGGTCCGGTTTGGTGAACTCAGGATTGGGTCACTGCTTCTTGCAGATGATGTTGTCCTGTTTGCTTCATCAGGCCGTGATCTTCACCTCTCTCTGGAATGATTCACAGCCGAATGTTAAGTGGCTGGGATGGGAATCAGCACCTCAAAATCCGAGACCATGGTCCTCAGCTGGAAAAGGGCCGAGTGCATTCTCAGGGTTGGGAGTGAGATCCTGCCCCAAGTGGAGGAGTTCAAGTATCTCAGGTTCTTGATCACGAGTGAGGGAAGAATTAAGGGGGAGATCAACAGGAGGATTGGAGCGGCATCCGCAGTGCGGTCTGTCATGGTGAAAAATGCAATAAAAAATCCATCCATTCATTCATCTATCCATTTCCACAACAGTTTTATCTAGGGCAAAGTCAAAGAGCAATTGGAGGCCTATCTCAGCATACACTGGACTCAAGGCAGAGACAACACCTGGACATGGCAGCAGTCAATCACAAGGGAAATACACACATTAGAACAATCAAGATGACAACTGGCCATTCAGTCGAATAAAGCTTGCCAGGTCAATCCACTTAATTCTTTTACAAGAACATCAAGTCAAGTTTTGAAAGTCCCTAAAGTCCTACCTGCCCAAGCCTGTCTGCTGTTCATGTCCATCAGTGATGATTCTGGATTCTTGATTATCTGTCAATCCACCTGTCTTGGTATCATCTGTAAACCTAACCAGCTTGTAACTTACATTCCTATCTAAATCATTTAAATATATTAAAAATAACAGCGGCCTGTGCAGTGACCCCTGCTGGTCACCACTCTTAACGTCGGCCAGTTCTGTTGAGATTCCTCGAACCATCACCCTCTGCTTTCTGTGTCTGAGCCAATTCTGGACCAATCGACACACATCACCCTGAACTCCCACTTCTTTCAGCTGATGCCCACCCTTTCATGCTGCACCTTATCAAATACTTTCTGACAGTCCTGATCAATAATATCATCTGCTCCACTTTTATCTTATCCTTTGGTTGCTTCTTCATAGAATTCCAACATATTAGTAAAACACGACCTCCCTCTTCTGAACCCATGCTGCCTGTTCAGAATAACTCCTGTCCTTGCCATGTACTGCTCAATCTTATCCTTAATAATTACTTCCATTAAATTTTCTGTGATTAACGTTAAGCTTACTGACCCTTCGTTACTTACATCTGCCTGGTCACCCATTTTATATGATGGAATAATATCTGCCATTTTCCAGTCCTTCAGAGTTTCCTCAGTGCACAGTGACTTTCTAAAAATATGAGTCAAGACTTTATATACATACTCAGTAACTTTCTTAACAATTTGGGTCGTCTTTCATCTTATCTACTCTATTCATCTCCAATTGTCTTTTAGGCTCCCTAATATCCTTCTGAATGGTTGCCCTCATGTCTTCATATGTATTAAATGGAGTTATTAGTCTAATGTGACTTAGTCATTTGTTTTTTCCATTGCAGCTTCTTTTAACTCTTTTTTTTAACCCACTATAGTGTCTTTTTAAATGTCCGACTATTTCCAAATTTCTACTAATTCCTAGTAATTCCAAACTGCCATTATATGTAAAACATTCTACTGCTTCCTGACTTCCTCCACACTTGTACACACACACACACACGCACACACACACACACACACACACACATCCAATAGTTCTAATTTAGCAACACCAGTGCAACTAATCTGAATATCTTTAGGTTGTTGGGAGGAAACTGGAGTACCTGGAAGACACGAACCTCAGTCAAAAAAAAAATAAAACTCATTCATAACATAAGGACAACTGAAGATGTAAATATACAAGTTTATACGAACAAAGAACATTCTCAAACATCCATCCATTATCCAACCCACCATATCCTAACTACAGGGTCATGAGGGTCTGCTGGAGCCAATCCCAGCCAACTCAGGGTGCAAGGCAGGAAACAAACCCCAGCCAGGGCGCCAGTGCACTGACATTAACAGACAACACAACACATATATCTGTGTTCTCTTAGTTGGCTCTGTTTCTTGTACTTACAGACAAAGCCACATAACAGGTGTGGTTTTACAGAAAGTTAGACGACTCAGTTCTGAGCTACTTATCGAGTTTCTAGAGACAGCTCAGTCATGACAACTTGGTTTTGCTTGCTGATTTCCTGCTCTCACTTGCACTTCCTTTGTGTGTGTGTGCGTGTGTGTGTGATGTTGTTCTGAACTGATACAAGCCCACTTTAGTTTTGTTATTGAATTAATGAAGTGACCCTTACAACAGCCAAAGTCTTCTCCTTCACACAGTTATAGTGTTGTCAATTCCCAGGATTCACCCCCTGGCTTTATCTTTTCTATTGAGTTACAGTCAGAAGTTCTCAGACTCTGAGCAGGTGAACTCCTGCCTTGGTTTATGGTCACTCAGGTGGAGGTGATGCTTTGTCCAGATTGCTGTATCCATGGAGAGCTTCCTCTGGTACACCTTAAGAACATTGCTTTGTCTTTTTCTCTAACAGATTATTTTCTCTGTCTTGGCCTTTTCTCTTTGTGGCTGTGGTTTGTTCTGCAGTTTAATGTCTTTGAGGTTTCACACTTACCGGTTATCTTTTGCTGGCAAAAAAAAAATACAACCACTGTGTATACTGAGATCACCTCATTTCCACCTTCAATATTTCTACAGAGATGGTGTTTGTGTGGTCTTTCTTACTTGTGCACTTTGCTTTCCTTTACCAGGCAGGACTGAATGCGCCATCCACGTCCAACTTTGCTACAGGTGTTCTTCAGTTCTTACAGTCTGGCTCTACGTTACTCTTTGGAGTAGAAGAGATCATTTAGCCTTTGTGAGGACCACAATAAGGGTCTTACTACAGGGCAGATGGTAATCCAGGGGCAGAGATCAGATTTCTCGTGCTTGTAAAGGGTTATAAAGGAAGGAGTGGACTTGCTGCTGTAGGTGTCTTCAATGCACCGAAATCCAACATTACATTTTTGGTGCTAATTGCTGTTAAGTGTTGTCCATCAAGTTTGCAAGAAGTTGAGTTTTGGCTCCTTCTTCAGTCACAAACTGATAAAGAGTGTTATACTGAGTGGATGTCTGTCTTCAGACCCATCTAAGGAATTGATTTATGGTAAAGAATCCAAATCAAATTGATAGCCAAACAGTAGAAAATATAAACAGATAAAGAATTAGGTGTCAATATTAGTGACCTGATTCATAGTAAATTGATAAATATCAGGCTATGTCATAGACTTCATTGTTGTATATTAGGCTGGTTACTAAACATGTGTTCACCTGTGAGCCGAGTTCTTTTAATATTACATCAAGGACTCAGACACAGATTGGCTTGTTTGTGAACAGGATGATAGTTAGCCATTATTGGACTGCTGGGTCAAGAATATCCCACCCCGGCAGGACACGTGAAAGACACCAAAAAACTCTGTAAAAGAAGTCAGTCCAATGCCAGGGCCACTCACACACACACACATGGACGCCATCCAGCCCAATTACAGTATGACAATATTTAAGAATGGTAATAGTTTTATAATCCTCTTGTTTATAATAAATTGTAAATTGGCCCAAGTGTGTGTGTGTTCACCTTGTGATGAACTGGCAACCTATCCAGGGGATGTTCCTGTTTGACACCCAATGGTTACTGAGGTAGACTCCAATTTCCCCATAGCACTGCACCATATAAGCAGTTTTAAAAATGGATGGATGGGTGGATGGATGGATGGATTATTCTGCTTCTTAAAATGGGGGACTTTTGTTGTGTTGATGGAACAGCCAGGAACTTCAACTGCAGAGAAAGTCAAGGAAAATAAAGTATGAGCTTTACTAAATAATAAAATGAATTACTGGCATTAACAAAAGGCACAACTGGTTATGAGTGATTTGTCAGATTAACGTTAATTAAGTGATTCTTTTCATCCTAACATTCCTATAACTTTGATAAATTAGAGAACATAACTTACTATGGGATGGACATTTTGATTAATAAAGAGCACCAGCAAGAGTAGAATGAATGATTAGTTTAACAGTTTACTGTCTCGGTCTGCTTTTTATGGTGATTTATGTGTTGTGTTTTATTTTCATTTAATTTCATTTGTAAATGTGCACTGAGCTCTAAGTCTGTCTAAAGTGAACAGAAGTGTTTAATAAATAAATAAATAAGAAATACTGATGTGAATTAAACTTTAGCAGACCCCCTGTCACAGGTCATCTCTTCTCTAACTGTACGTCTTCACTCTGTGAGCTCCTGTCTCACATTAACTGTTCACCCTCAGTGTCTCCTCAGATGTTCTCTCTGTCAGCTCTCAGCTTTCTCTTTAAATCTCCTCCTCCTCCACCTCACTTACCACAGACAAACTTTCACTTTGGTTTCTTTACAAGTCACTTTCTTGTTTGCCTGACAGATTCTCTCTACCTGCCTCTCCTCAGATTGACGATGGCTGAAGTCCAGCTGTTTGTATTACAGGACGAGTTCATCTGCACGGTGTGTTCGGACACCATGACTGACCCTGTCACCATCCCCTGTGGACATAATTTCTGTCTGAATTGCCTCCTGGACTGCTGGGATCAGAATCAAGAGTTCAGCTGTCCTCAGTGCAGACACACCTTCACCACAAGGCCAGCTCTGCGAAGCAACACCCTTCTGAGTGAAGTAGTCAAGAAACTGAAGAAGACAAGACTCAGTTCCCCTTCATCTAAAAATTATGTCGGCACTGGAGATGTGGAGTGTGATTTCTGTACTTGGAAGAAGTACAGAGCGGTGAAGTCCTGTTTAACCTGCATGGCCTCCTACTGTCAGACTCACCTGCAGCTTCACTATGAAGGAGATGCTCTGAAGCACCACAAGCTGGTTGATCCTGATAGAAACCTGAAGGGAAAACTCTTTTGGAAACATCACAAATGTCTGGAGATGTTTTGTAAATCTGATGAGACCTGCATCTGCATGATGTGTGGAATGACTGAACACAACAGTCATGAAAAGCTCGAGCTGGAGATGGAAACAGAAGGAAAACAGGTGAGTGGAGTTTAGTGTTTAATGGAACCTCACTAGAAAAAAGGAGTTAAGTGATACATAAATGTAGTTTGGCAGAGAAATCTATTCCTTCATGTTGAGGAGTCTGAATTTGCTTATATAGGACCGCAGGGAGCTGGAGCCTATCCTGGTGAGACTGGGTTGAAGACATGAAACAGTCCAGGATGAGATTCGCAGTGTGATCCATGGACAGTCGAGTGAGCTGAGTGCTCTCATTAAACTGAGCGGAGGTTCATTGTGTTCTGATCAATTGTGTCTGGAGTACCTCAGGCCTCTCTAAGAGACACGTTACACTCACATGTCAGTTAATATTGATGTCTGGGATCAGATCTAAAAGTCTTATAATACACATTAAGTTTTAAGTGGCTTCATAGCTAGGGTTCTTAATGTCGGTCCTGGGGGCCCACCATGGCTTCTGGTTTTTGTTCCAACCAGATTCATGATCAGTGACAACACCTGATTACACTAATCTCAATTAATTACCTGGTATTTCTTTTTCCTCTTCTCTTATTCTACATTAAGACATTTGTAAGCCATTTAGGAACATTTCATTTTAAATGCTTAACTACCTTTTGTTGATTTCGTTATATTTTGCTCTTACTCTGGGAACACTGAATAATCAAAGGCCGCAACTACTTTAGCGTTAGACCCACCAATTATAAAGTAATGAATTAATTAAACAATAAGAACACCCAGCAAAAAATAGAACGAAAATCAAGATGAAAATATTGTTAAAAAGAAAAAAAATCATTATTCTCATTTATCTGCTTGGTACATTTTTATATTATATAATATTTAATATTATTATATTTATTATACTGTATAATACAGTATATTATATTATATTTATCCTTAGTTTTCAGATTTCTACATTTTTCCCAAAACACAGAATCTGTCAAATAACACATCACTTAATTAGCCCAGGAGTCCAATTAAAAATTGAAGATGGTTGGAACAAACACCTGCAGCAACAGTGTGCCCCCCAGGACCAACATTGAGAACCCCTGCTTTATAGTATAGATGTTTTCACTTAATTAAGTAATTCAGTAATTCTGTGCCTATTTAGTGATCAGAAATAATTTAATTTAATCAACTCCTTGAGTGGTGATTACGCTGTATGATTGTGAGATGGACTCTGACCTTTAACAGTTTGGAAAGAATATTTAGTAAATGTGTATATTTCCAAATATATGTGAAAATAAAAATCCACCATCCACACACACAATCATCATATAGTGAGGGTTAATTAAAAACTGGTAAGTTCAGTTGTAAAAAAGGACTATGGCGCAGATGGTCTAAAAATTAACAGCTGAACATAAGAAATGTGAAAAGCAAAAGGAGACCATTCAGTCCATCAAGTCCTTTTGTTTAGCTAATAGCTAAGCTGTCCTGATATCTCTTCCAGATTCTTCTTAAATGTTCTCAGTGTTTCTGCTTCAACTCCATTTCTCAGTAGTTTGTTCAAGAGTCCAGTAAGTCTTTGTGTAAAGAAGAGCTTCCTGACTTCAGTGTTAATCTCACTTCCACTTAATGTCCAGTGATGTCCTCGAGTGTGTGATTCACCCTTAAGCCTAAAGAATGTTGCTGGGTCTGCTTTATCGATGCCTTTGCGGATTTTAAATACCAGGATAAGGTCCCCATGCTGTCTCCTCTGCTCACACTAAACAGGTTTAACTCTCTGAGTCTGTCACAGTTGGCCTTGTCCTGAAGTCCTGTGATGCTCATGGATGCTCTCCTCTGCTCATCTTCATGTGCTGCTTTGTCTTACTTATGTCTCTCTTGAATATCAGCATCTCAGAAGATTTAGACACATTTTTAGAAGTCCTGTGTAGCTCCTCACATAAACTGCTCCAAGGCCTCTTGATTGGCTGACGTTTCTTCACTTATGGAGTCAAAGAATTCTAAGTTGACAGGCCAGGACATTTGACTCTGATCTCTGTGCTTTACTCCAAGAAAGAAAACATTTAGCAAGTAAAAATGTAAACAGTAGTGGTATTTATGGGCTGTTCTTCTGTTTATTAAATTTATTTGAATCACTTAACAATTTTGATGGACCATGGTGGAGAATCTGATTTTCACTCCTGCTCTCTTTATGTCATCCATTTTTCAACTGTTTGTTCATTTGGGTCAATTCCTGAGATGTCCCAAAGATAACCATCTGGTTTAAAATTTTCAGCAGTTGTTGAATTTAATATATTTACCCTAAAGTGTCTGAGTTTCCAAAGGTTCTGTCGTGTTTGTGTGAGGAAAGAGCTTTTGATGGAGTTCTTTTTCTTTCGGCTGCTCCTGTTAGGGGTTGTCACAGCGGATCATCTTCTTCCATATCTTTCTATCCACTGAATCTTGTTCTATAACACCCATCATCTGCATGCCATCTCTCACCACATCCATAAAACTTCTCTTAGGCCTTCATATTTTCCTTTTACCTGGCAGATCTATCCTTAGCATCCTTCTCCCAGTATACCCAGCATCTCTCCTCTGCACATGTCCAAACCAATGCAATCTCGCCTCTCTGACTTTTTTTCCCAACTGTCCAATTTGAGCTGACCCTCTAATGTACTCATTTCTAATCTTCTCCATCCTCGTCACACCCAGTGCAAATGTTAATATCTTTAACTCTGCCACCTCCAGTTCTGTCTCCTGCTTTCTGGTTAGTGCCACCGTCATCAACCCATATACCATAGCTGGTCTCACTTCCGTCCTGTAGACCTTCCCTTTCACTCTTGCTGATACCCGCCTGTCACAAATTACTCCTGACACTCTTCTCCACTCACTCCACCCTCCATGCAGTCTCTTTTTCACCTCTCTTCCAAACTTGCCATTATTTTGTACTGTTGATCCTAAGTATTTAAACTTATCCACTTTGTCAGTTCTACTCATCCTTACCATTCTTATACTCTGCTGCATCTTCACCATTCCACTGACCTTCCTCTCATTCACACACATGTATTCTGTCTTGTTGGTCCAACTGACCTTCATGCCTCTCCTCTCTAGAGCATTTCTCCACCTCTGCAGGGTCTCCTCAACCTGCTCCTTACTATCGCTACATATCACAATGTCATCAGCAAATATCATATACACGGGGACTCCTTTCTAATCTCTTCTGTCAACCTGTCTATCACAATTGCAAATTAGAAAGGGCTCAGAGCAGATCCCTAATGTAATCCCACCTCCGTCACTCCTATCGCAGACCTCACCACTGTCACACTTCCATCGTACATATCCTGTACCACTCTTACATACTTCTCTGCCACTCCCAACTTCCTCATACAATACCATAACTCCTCTCGAGGCTCCCTGCCATAAGCTTTCTCCAGATCCACAAAGAAGGAACGAAACTCCTTCTGGCCTTCTCTTTACTTCTCCATCAACACCCTCAGAGCAAACATCACATCTGTGGTGCTCTTTCTAGGAATGAAACCATACTGCTGCTCACTAATCATCACCTCACTTCTTAACCTAGCTTCCACTACTCTTCCCCATAACTTCATGCTGTGGCTCATCAATTTTATCCCCCTTATTCTTAAATATCGGCACCAGTACTCCTCAGGCATCATCTCACTTTCCAAGATTCCATTGAACAATCTGGTTAAAAACTCCACTGTCATCTCTCCTAAACACCTTCATGCTTCCATAGGTATGTCATCTGAACCAACGGCCTTTCGATTTTTCATCCTCTATATAGCTGTCCTTACTTCCTCCTTGCTAATACGTTGCACTTCCTGATTTGCTATCTCCACATCATCCAACCTCTTCTCTCTCTCGTTCTCTTCATTCATCAGCCACTCAAAGTACTCTTTCCATCTGCTCAACACACTCTCCTCACTTGTGAGTATGTTTCCATATTTATCCTTTATGACCGTAACCTGCTACACATCTTTCCCAGCTTGGTCCCTCTCTCTAGCCAATTGGTCCTTTTCTCCATCCTTAGTGTCCAACCTCTCATACAACTCATCATACGCCTTTTCTTTAACCCCTTATCATTCGGGGTCATTTTTGCTAAATCGCTTGTAATTTGACCTCTCCAAATTAGAACCATTGCTGTTATTGAACTATCTGGAGTATAAACACATGTTTGGTCTCTTTGTAAAGGTAACATTCTCTAGTTTCACCCTTAGTAGTCAGAATCACTGTAGGTGTGACTGATCAAAAGTTATGCACATTAGAACTCACAAAAAAAACAAATTTTTTTGTTCTCACCTAAGTTTTTTTATGAAAATAAAGGAAAATAAAGCTGCAGTAGGTAGGTGGGGACAGAAACACACTATGTACCAACAGAATAACTTGTTGACTACTCACATTTCAAATTTGAAAAGAATACCTGTCAAAATGACATTTTTACACCAGTTTTTATGTGGGCATGTCCAGGGGCTTTTTAGCGGGATCATTATCCACATTTTGGAACGTATGTTAAAAGTGTAATAACTTTTGAATGCTTCAACCCACAGATATCAATGAGGGCTCTACTGAAAGCTTACACCTAAAGGAATCTATATCTACACACAGTGTCACTCTATTAGTTATGGAAATTCATGTTAATAAATAAATTCATGTGTAATAAAAACAATTAAAAATACACATTTCTATGTAAAAATAGTCAATACAAGTTATGGGCCAAAAATATATTAATATTTTTTATTTTTTACTTTTTTTTTTTATAAAATGCACACAAACTATATATATTTCTTTTACAAACTGTTACAACACAGCTCAGCGTTTTTCCATGTGCCACTTGATGGCAGCAATCACTAGCAAGCAGAAAGCACAAGGGCGTGGCACGTCGCTCTCTCCTTTTACACGTCCCGTGTGCCGGTTGAATACTTTCTTCACGCGTACATGCATCTATTATTTAATCGAGCGTTTATTTACGTTTAAACTTCTACTTTTATTTATATTTAAACTGCGAAAAAACTTGGCGAAATCACAATAAACAACCACGCACCAACTCTGCAGACTGGCACAAATGCCACCTTCACGCAGCTCCGATCGCTTTGTTTACAAGTTAGTATGGCAAGTTACATATCAAAATGCTCGGCTGCTCATTGGCTGTAAGTTTTGAGTGTCAGTCACAGTGTCCAATCAAACTGGTAGATTCTACCAGATTTCAGAGCTATACGTCACCCTGCTAGCTTTCTGTGACACTGGTTGGCTATACGAGGTGCCAGTCAACCCCAGACCCGTCGTAATTGGCCAACTTAGGTGTCTTTCGAAAGCTAACACTTCCGTGTTTCATGCGGTAGCATGGTTATCGCCGACAGAAACAAATTACGTCTAATATGAGCAATATAAGTGAAAAAAAATTACTTAGGTGGTCTCAAGTTATGAAACGTTTTATGGAGTTTTTGTCCCTTTGAGAATATATTGTGTGTTTTGGACCTAAATCGTTTTACTGGATTATATTCGCTGGAGCCTTACGGACACATTGGGATCAATACTGCACAGATATATTGATGTTTGACTTGCAGGGGGTCTTCAAAGGTAGGCACAGTCAACTCTTAAAAGTATGTACTTCTCTGTAAAAAAGGCTTTAGTGTCAGTGCTGTGGTTGTTGTGTGTCAAAATGGTTTATAGCATCGGAAAGACGAGACTTTGAAGTTTCATTTGATGGGTAGGGTGTCGAGATGCATGGCAGATGGGCATGCACACATGGCTGTAACGTTTTTGAACCGCTGTTATGTCCCGGGACCGGTACGTGTGCGCGTTCCTTCGCCACCTCTCTCCTCACCTTGCCCCTTATCTCCTTGTACTCTTGTCTACTTTCTGCATCTCTCTGACTATCACACTTCTGCTTTGCCATTCTCTTCCTCTGTATACTCTCTTGTACTTCCCCATTCCACCACCAGGTTTTCTTTTCCTCCTTCCTCTGTCCAGATGTCACGCCAATTCACCATTCTTGCTGTCCTCAGTTATCTCACTTGACTCCATAAAATGACCAAACACTTGACAAAGTTCTCACAAATCTGAACTCCACAATGGCCTTGTTGGTCCTACATTTGCAGTTTTTAGCCATCCGAGGTCTCCTGGGTTTGCAGGTTTCTTCAGTTTTTATGTGTAAACATCTGATATCCTGGTTGTCGATGTGATGTCCTCTCAATCTTAAGGACTGACTCATACACCAGTGAACCTTCAGACTGTCTCTTTTGCTTGTATCTCTTTTCAAGCCCAGACTCCATCTTGAATTGAACTGTTAAATTAAACCTTTATTTGAATGTTTGTGTGATATTCATATTTCTTTAATTAAACCTCTGTGTGTCACCTACTGTGTCAATTTGAAGACAAGTGTGACAAAAACAGTTGTATCATGGAATGTGAAACAATTGTGTTGTACAAGTTTATCACTCAAATTGACATGATGAGCTCTGAAAGTGGAAGTGAAGTCTGTTGAGATCACCATGTGTCATCTTGTGTGTTCAAACAGAAACAGCTGGGTGCAACACAGAGTGAAATTAGGAGGAGACTTGAAGAGAAAGAGAAGAAACTGAAGGAGATGAGGAGGACAGTTGAGGAGATGAAGGTGAGTGGAATTAAGATGACACTTCGTATCAAACAGAGGATAAAAACTAAAAGGGTTGTGAGAGTTTGTGGTGATGGCGTGTGAGGACAGGGAAATGGAGAAGGAGAGAAGATGGTTCATTGTGCCCTTCATGGCGTTTCACTGCTGACAGCATTTCATGTTTTGGTCATTAGGAATTCAGACCACAAGACCCTCATGTCCTCAGGTTTCTCCTTCCTCCACTTAAAGTTGACTTCACTCCCCCTAACAATAACACATAATGAAGGTTGGCACTGATGTTCTGAGTTGGATCAGTCGACACAACATTCCCAAATAGACTTTCTCTGTTTATTCTGATATTTCTAGCTTTACTGGACTCCATAAATGAAGGTGTTAGGCTGCTGGACTGAGTGCTGATAACGCACACCTCTACATGTTTACATGCTGATCTGCTGAAACGGGCCGATTGCTGCCAGTCTCCTTCCTAAACAAATATAAGGACAGGCCAGTATCAGCCCATGAAGAGTCCTGCTGTACATTCATTTATTGATAACGTCAGCTCTAAACAGTCAAATGAATATGTACAGTATATGTCAAAAAGACAGTCATAAGGCAATTTCAGAAAAGCAGGAACAAAATAAAAAATTAAAAAAGAAAGACATGAAGATGAAAATGAAATTCAACACACAATAACCCCAATACATGTGAATAGAAATATACAGAGTGAAATACACACCTCAGCCCCTTCTGAAGTTCACACAATAATCCAGAGTTCAAGTTGTCTGTCTATAACGTGGAAATGAATTGTACGAGATGGCCAATGAAAGAATCTGAAAATTTAAATGTAAAATGTTTTCCCAGTCAGTCCTTAGCCATTATAATAAAAGGACTGCAGTGAGCTCACCGAGTCTTCTAGTTGGGATTAAATTCAAGATTCACGTCCCTGGATATGATCGCTGACCTTCACCTATTTAGACAGGTCTTCAAAGACGCAGTTTCTTTTTACAGATGCTGCTCTGTTTAGCGAGTTTTCCCTTCTTTTTCCTCCAATTGTTCTCTTTATCCTTTCATAAAATTGATGTGATTAATGCAAATTCCTATTACAACCAGTTGTCCAGATTTCAGGTGTTCTGCCGCTCTCAATTACTTGTCTACTCCTCAAACAGGATGTATGGACTATCTTCATACCCACACAAGTAGACCAGACAGACACTTGGAAAACACACAATATTTTCTATGCAGTGGAGCTACAATTTAAACATTCATATTTTATGTAAAGGATAGTAAGGTGGTGTGGTGGTCTCTTCTGTTGCCTTCCAGATCACCATTAATAGTCTATGAGGTGTTTACCACTACTGGTTCTCCAGTTCCTCTCCCACATCCTCACATGTCAGGTTGGTTAATTGGCAGCGACTGTAATTTGCCTCATTAGGATTTACACTCTGAATTTCTATTTGAACTGGCACACTGTCCAGAGTTGCTTCCTATTTCATACCCATTTCTTCCAGGATCAATTTATAAGAATGTTCTCATCAGAAGAACAAGAAGTCTTTACACTCATTTCAGTGCCTGGACAGACTAAACTTTTACAATCTGATTTATTTAGCTCGGACCTCAATTATAAAGTCCAGCATCATCTGGTGTAGTAAAATAATAAGCACAGCAGAATCAGACAACTGGGGTGCGTCCTTCTGTTCAAAGTAATTGGGTGGGTTAAAACTTGTCACTTAATATGGTGCAATCCAGTAAAGACACAGAAGTGACAGTCAAAGATGAACAAGAGACTGAACATGAGCCATCCTGCCAGACTGGCCTCCATACTGGTTTATAATTTATGCTTTTCTTGTTTTATTTTAGAATTCCAGCACATTAGTGAAACATGACGTCCCCAATCTAAACGCACACTGACTGTTCACTACCACTCCTCAGCTAGATCTGTGTTCCTCAATCTTTTCCTGATATTTGCTTTCATTCATTTATTTGTGACACATATTAAGCTTACATTAATGCCCCTCCAGTTGAAATATAACCCATCAATACTTCTTCCCACAAAAACATTTCAGATGTGTATTAAGGCTTCTAATCTTGCTAATCTCATGTGGACTGGTGTGGCCTGAGATGACCACTTTGTCAGTTCTGCTCTTCAGCTTTGCACTCAATTGTTAAATATGTCCTGCAGAACTGGCAGTCTGTCCCACCAATTTCATTATTCCATGACACCTGGACAAGCTTGATGATGACACCTGGATCCTCCACTGCTCTGGCAGCCATCCATAGACGTTTTCTACCTGTGTACCCAGAAGGCAACACAGCTTATGAGACTCTCTGTATCTGGAGCAAAACTTCATCTCAATTCTCAAAATAACTGAATTCCTGACTATAACTTCTTTTAGGGCTCCTCATCCCGGCCTACTGTCTCAAAGATATCACAGTCACTGTGCAGCTCTGCAAGGCCTTGAAAACAGCTGAACACCTCCTGCTTTGGGGTTGATGATCCTGGACAGTGAGCACCTCATACTCTAAATTTACAGCTGGCTTTGTGTCCTAATTACACACTAACCCTCTTCACAATGACACCTGAGTGAGCCCTACAAAGTATAAGTCATAGTGACAATGACAGTTAGTAGTAATAAAGTATCTATCTATCTATCTATCTATCTATCTATCTATCTATCTATCTATCTATCTATCTATCTATCTATCTATCTATCTATCTATCTATCTATCTATCTATCTATCTATCTATCTATCTATCTAATGAAAAGTAATATAAAGGATATAAAAATGCAGCAGACTGGTATATATAAAGACTCAAAACTCGATGGTGAAGGTTAATATGCAAAGAGTTCATAAAATTAAATGAAATCAGAAACCCCTTGATCAACATCTGGACTCGCATGTTTAATATCTCAGTCTCACAGGTTTGACAAAGTGACACCTTACACCCTAAACCAGAAAACAGCTATTACACACTAGACTCTGGTCCAACCCCTCCTTCCCATCCCCACCAGTGCTACATGTAATTGTGAAGAGGGGGGATGAACGCACCCCAAGGAAAGGTGGAGTTTTAAAGGTCCCTAAAGTCCTACCAGCCCAAGCCTGTCTGCTGTTCATGTCCATCCGTGATGATTCTGGATTCTTGATTATCTGTCAATCCACCTATCTTGGTATCATCTGCAAAGTTAACCAGCTTGTAACTTACATTCCTATCTAAATAATTTATATATATTAAAAATAGCAGCAGCCCAAGCACTTACCACTTACTAACATTTGAGTGAAATTTACTTTGAACTAGTTATCAACTTTGTCCCCGTGTTCTTGATGAACTCATTTTAAAGTCACTGTCTCGATCCACTGCACTAATTCCCTTCATAATTTTAAGCACTTCAATCATGTCACCTCTTTATCCCCTTTTCCTTAAACTGTAAAGGCTCAGCTCTTTTAATCTTTCCTCATAACTCCTCTCCTGTAGCCCTGAATCATCCTAGTCGCTCTTCTTTGGACCTTTTCTAGTGCTGTTATGTCCTTTTTGTAGCCTGGAGACCCAAACTGCACACAGGACCTCAGATGAGGTCTCACCAGTGTGTTATAAAGCCTGAGCAGAACCTCCTGTGACTTGTACTCCACACATCAAGGCGCTATATAACCTGACAGTCTGTTAGCCTTCTTAATGGCTTCTGAACACTGTCTGGAAGTTGACAGCACCGAGTCCACTATGACTCCTAAATCCTTCTCATAAGGTGTACTCTCTATTTTCCGACCACCCATTGTGTATTCAAACCTAACATTTTTACTTCCTATGTGTAATTCTTTACATTTATTTCTTACTTCTTTACATTCATCTGTAAAATAAATCTGCCCAACCCTGTCTGCTGTCCAAGTCCTTCTGTGATGATATAATGGATTCCAAATTATCTTTTTAATCCTCCTCTTTTGGTATCATCTGCAAACTTAACCATCTTGTTACTTAAATTCCTATCATTTATATATATTAAAGATAGCAGCAGCCCTATCACTGACCCCTGCTGGTCACCACTCTTAACATCAGCCAGTTCTGATGAGATTCCTCGCACCATCACCCTCTGCTTCCTGTGTCTGAGCCAATTCTGCACCCATCTAAAAACATCACCCTGAACTCCCACTTCTATTAATTTGATGTCCAACTTCCTCATGTGGTACCTTATGAAATGCTTTCTGAAAGTCCAGATAAATAATATCATCTGCTCCACTTTGATCTTTGTGAGACCAGCTATGTTATATGGATTGGAGACGGTGGCACTGACCAGAAAGCAGGAGACAGTGTTGGAGGTAGCAGAGTTAGAATTGCTAAGATTTGCATTGGGTGTGACGAGGATGAACAGGATTAGAAATGAGGGCATTAGAGGGTCAGCTCAGGTGGGACGGTTGGGAAAGAAAGTCAGAGAGGTGAGATTGCGTTGGTTTGGACATGTGCAGAGGAGAGATGAGTGGTATATTGGGAGAAGGATGTTAAGGATAGAGCTGCCAGGGAAGAGGAAAAGAGGAAGACCTAAGAGAAGGTTTATGGATGTGGTGAGAGAGAACATGCAGGTGATGGGGGTAACAGAACAAGATGACGAGGACAGAAAGATATGGAAGAAGATGATCCACTCTGGCAACTGCTAACGGAAGCAGTTGAAAGAAGAAGAAGAAGTAAAACACGAGTACCCTGTTCTGAATTCATGCAGAGTCTTGCCATGTGCTGCTCAATCGTATCCTTAATAATTCCTTCCATTTATTTTCCTTACTAAGCTTACTGGCCTATCATTGTTTAGATTTACCTGGTCACCCTTTAAATATAATGAGATAATATTTGCCATTTTCTAGTCCTTTCTAATTCCACAGTATGTTCACTGTCTGTATTTTTTAATTCCCCTTTACTATTCCTGATGCAGTTCATCTCCTCCTTGACTGATCCTTTATTACTAAAACAGTAAAAGAATCTCTTAGGGTCTTCTTTTTTCTTATCTGCTCTATTCCTCTCTAACTGTCTTTTAGCCTCCCTGATATCCTTCTTAATGTTTGCCCTCATGTTCTCATATGCCTTACAATTCACAGTGGAGTTATTAGTTTTAATTCACCTTATTGTCTATTATTTCCTCTGCAGCTTCTTTTTTAACTCTTTATTAACCAACTGTGGAGATTTTTAAAATTTCCTATGAATTCCAAATTTAGGTCTGTATCTGTTTTGCATTACATTGTTAAAACTGTTGCACTTCTCCTCGACTGTCTCCACACCAAAAAGCTTATCCCAGTCTATCCTCCTTAGGTTTTGTTGCATCTGCTCAAAATTCGCCATACCAAAGTTAAACTTGTTAGTTTTAATCTTTGCAAAATGACACTATATATATTTTACTTCGGGTGGCACAGTGGTAGCACTGCTGCCTCGCAGTAAGGAGACTTGGGTTCGCTTCCCGGGTCCTCCCTGCATGGAGGTTGCATGTTCTCCCCATGTCTCCATGGGTTTCCTCTGGGTGCTCTGGTTTCCTGCAAAGACATGCAAGTCAAGTGCATTGGTGATCCTAAATTGTGCTTAGTGTGTGGGGGTGTGTGTGCCCTGCGGTGGGCTGGCACCCTGCCCGGAATTTTTTCCTGCCTTGCATGCTGTGTTGGCTGGGATTGGCTCAAGCAGACTCCTGTGACCCTATGTTACGATATAGTGGGTTGGATGATAGATAGATATTGTACTTTCACACAATTACCTTACAACAGACCAGCTTTTCTCAACAATACCCATCATTCTTCTTCTTCTTCTTCTTCTTCTTCTTCTTCTTCTTCTTCTTCTTCTTCTTTACCTGTCCTCCTTTCATTCTCCACACCAGGTTAACATTGTCCTGCTCCACTCTCAAACCCAGGATGACCAGTTGAGGCTCTTTAAAAGACCACCCTGTGCAACACTAACAGTGTCCTCACATGACAATAGTGCTGTCCCCTTGTAGCTTGTGCCAATGGCTCTCATAGATCTTATAGAGTTGCTTAAGAAGATGCTGCTACCCAGAGTACCAGGGAAACATTAGGTAGGGAATACTCCTACCACTCTTCTCCTAATTCAAAATACTACTGTGACTGTTTTTTTAATTAAATGACTCCATTCATTATTTTTTTCATATCCAAACAGCTTTCTGTGGAAAGAGTGATGGAGGAACATGAAAAGAGCTTCAGAGATCTGATTCATTGCATTGAGGAAACCCACAAGAACCTGACAGAGAAGTTTAGAGAACAAGAAAAGAGAGAAATGGAGAAGGCTGAAGGAGTCATGGAGCAACTGGAGAAGGAGATTGAGGATCTGAGGAGGAGAGAAGCTGAGCTGAAGGAGCTTTCAGAGACAAAGGACCATCTCCACTTCCTACAGGTGCGAGCGACACTTCACAGGGAGTCTGATCAGACTGGGGTGTGTGGGACCTGAAAACATTTAGAGAGAAATGTAAATAATCTGAGTTGTTTTTACAAATGGCAAGAACAGGCCTTTCAATCCAATTTCATCTTTGTCAAATATTTCCACAGTTTATGGTAAAATCTCAAAGTTCAGCCTTCATCTACATGACTGGGAGGAAAATCTACAGTTGTTAGCTTGAAGAAACAAATTTATATAACATTTATTCTTAGTAAGAGTCATTTTAAAATGATGCCACCTGAGAAAAGAAGACACCAACTCCTTCATATCTTTAGTCACTCCTGTCATGTCACCTCCTCATGTCTCTGTCATTTAACTCATGACATTCACATCCTTCACCATTTCTTCACAGCTCAAACCCCACAGTCCAGTCTGGTCTCTCTTCTTTTTCTCAACTTTCTTTTGTGCTGTTTTCTCATTTCTCTAACACACAATATTCCTGATGTGGTCCCACAAGTGTGTTCTACAGGACAGATTACAGAACTGTGATGAGGACAAAAGGCTCCCAAGTCTGTCTGACAAGTCACACACTTTATAGCTGTGGACCTTCTAGTGTAGGATCATACTGAATAGTATGTGTAAGTCTTTGGATTTGATTTAATTGCCAAATTTCTTCTTTGGGACAAATATCCTCCCATCTATCTATCTAATTAACTTCATCTCAGTACATTAAAGAGCTCAATACCTTGTTTTGTCTGCTAAGTCAGTTCTTCACTTGCCCCCTCGGTCCACTTATCTACACTCTGATGACTCGCCTCTTGTGGACTTCACTGTGAAAAGCAGTGATATTTTATTTCTGATATTAATTTTATTTTTAAATTTTATTTTATTTTATAAAATTCATTTTTATTTTTATTTTGTTCTAGTTTTCAGTGGAGTCAAATTTTTTTATTTTTATTTAATTCTGTGTTTAAAATTGTAGTTCTTATTTTATTTAGTTCTGGCCTTTTTATATAATATTGGTACAATTTTACTTTTGTTTCTGTTACAAGACCCCAAATGCTGGCCTGCACATATTTCAATGCAAGTTGTGTTTCAGTCAACAAAATACACTCACTGTTCATAACGCAGTTAAACACAACTTAACTATCAATGAGCAAACAGACGAAGTGGCCTAATGAGCGTAGTCAGCAAGATCAAATGTTTGAACCCAAGAAACCAGTCTGTGCAAGCACCTTACTGTTAAGCTTTAAACAAGCACTTATTTTGAGAGATATGTTCATGTTGAAATGGCCTTCATTGCACAGATAGCCTCACAGTGAAAATATTCGCTTGACGAGTGCCTGTAATGCAGGTACACAGATGAGGTCCTCGGCCACTTGTGACAGCTGACTGTATGTTGACGATTTCTGGTGCCAGTATTGAAGCAGTGACGTGCGGTGATGTTCGTGAGGCACTGACTCCTTCGGAATCAGATTTACAAATATATGAACCCAAATCGTATTTACTATTCGATTGGCAGCATGCACATTGACTACTGGTTATTTTTAATATCTCATCAGCATTCTTTACACACATATCGGCTAAGAAACAACATTACATTTATAGTGGTGAGAGAGAGCGCATTTGCTCCTCACCCTCCATATACTCTAAATTTGCCGTTGCAATTTCACAATTTATACTTATTTATACAGAGAGGTGTACTAAAACGGATTTAACTTTGACCTTAATAGAAATATTTTATTGTTTTTAAAAGATTGCAATTCTAATGAGTTAATCAATTTTAATACAGACTGCTCAACAAAAGGATAACAGGAAATACAAATGAATATTTTATTTAAGGTCAAAATTTAGTCTTTAAAAATTTGATTTTTTTTCTTAGTCTGATCCCATTCTTTTATAAAATTGAAAACTGTTTATTCTCTTACTTTTATTTGTAAATAAGTCCATGCACCTCTCCTTCTGCACGAAAATCTCTGTTGCTTTCTTGTACAAGTTCTCCTTGATTTCCTTTAGTTTTAAAAGTCTTAATCTTCCATTTTGAAGTTGGAAGAAAAAATAAAACTAAACGGCCAGCTGCAGTGCACTTGACTTTCTGAAATCGCTAACGTTATTGGTGCTGAGAGCCTCTGCGTAGAAGAACAGCAGCAACGAGCACCTGTGAGGCTCACATCTGCTCCCTTCAGGGTGCCATGGTACTGTCTGCCTCTCCTTGTGCCTTCTCACTGCGGTTTTATGTCCGATCAGTAAGACTAAATATGTCACACACATTCATTAAAGATATTAGCCAGACTGTGGAAAGTCAGGGTGTATGATAAACGTGTCTACAAACCATATATTGGCGACATGCAGAGAGACAGCAACAGGCACACGCCAACTGCAGACATCAACCCCATGTGTGAGGAACAGCGCAGTCCGAGGGGAGGTGAGGCTCGTCGCTGCCGCACCTCACGTTTTTCCATTTTATTTGATTAGGAAATGTGCAAATTCAGTGATTTTGACGGTGAAAAAGATAAAAATTATTGAAATCATACAGAAATCAAATTTACAGCACAGACCAGTGGACAAATTTATTTTATGTTACCATTATTAGTTTTTTTTTTTACTTTTCATGCCTTCCCCGATCACATGTCTCTGTACTGAAGTGCACTTCTGGTGTCAGAGAACTGCTGGACTTCCACTAAGTGCTGATCCAGTTGGTCCTGCACTGAAACTCCGAGACTCTTTTCTTCTTCTTGCATGCTCAATTTGCTTTTATTATCATCTGCACTGTAATTAAAGTATTTCCACACGTTACTTTCTTGCTTTCTAAATGCAAACATCTGTGTAAAATTCACCATCGGCAACCACACGTCCTGACTGCTTCAACCCGACGAACCAAATATGCTCAACAAACAAACGGTGGTCCTTAGGAAGCTGCACCACATGAGTACAGTAAGCCCAAGTTACAAGATCACCGCATAGTGAACAGTGCAACGTAACTGAACGCTCAAACAACTCCTCTGCATGACTGAACCGGATTGAACGAAAATGCTATTGCTGTTTTTTTTGTTTTTACTCAATTTTTGTTCTCATTTTTGTTCATCCACATATCACAAATTTTTATTTTTATATAGTTTTAGTTTCTCTGTTTACCTTCATTTCATTTCTCATTCTTGTAAAACAGAAAACAATATTTTTATTTCTAGTTATCATTTTCGTTATGAAAATATCACTGGTGAAAACCATTTTGAAAGTCAAGGCCGATGACATTTTTTGGTCCATTATAATAAAACATTTTGCCATAAATGTCCAATGAATGAATGAAAAAGAATCTCTTTATCTAAACCCAAAATGAATGTCCACCACACTGATGTTTAGTTAAGAGGAGGTCCTTCTTATTAATGCTTACTTTTTATTTCTCCTTGTCCCCCCTCCTATCCTGATGCAGAGTTTCTCATCTCACTGTGTCCTTCCTGCTGATAGAGACTCACTCAGCTTCACCATCATGGCTGAGTTTTCTTCTGAGTACCTGCTAAAGGAGCTATCATGTCTGAAAAAGAGTCTGGAGAAGATCAGCCAATGGGACATCATGACATGGACTCCATCAGGTATTGTGACTCTTCTTGTTTTGTTAAACTCCATTAGGAGGACCAGAGTGACAATCACAGGGACAGTGAGATGCATGAAGAAGGCCTGCTCTTTTCCATTTATCTCTAAGACTTTACTGTTACAGTGACTAGCTGAGTGATATCACACTCTCATATTAAACAGAGTTCTTGAATGTTTAAAGTAAATATTAGATTTCTTATTAGCATTGTGAAACACCAGTTTTTTAAACAGTGTTAATGGTACAATGGTACGTTTATCTGTTTTGATCATGTTGTACATTTATGTTTGTGCACCGGACATGCTAGTCCTAAGGCCGGGGTTATACTTCACATGATGCGACGCATGCTGCAACGGACGATCCTGCTACGCAAGCGTTGTACTGTTTATTTACTTAACGTTAATCTGGAGGAATCCAGCAGTTGGCAGTGCGAGATATTATCATGGTGAGAACAGGTTCAGCTTCCCTGTGTTTTGAATTTCCTGGAACTCCTATTAAATTCCGATGACACCTTACTGCAATATCTCTTAAAAGGATGTTTAATGATTAAATGTATCAATCCAGGGATATATCCATTTCAGCTAGCACTGGGCATGAGGCAGAAACAATCCCTGGACGGGGCCTCAACTCATCGCAAGGTGAATACAAGCACACTCACATACACTGGAGTCATTTTAGGGGCACCAAATCCCCAAATCTGCATGTCTTTGGAAGGAAACCAGAGTACAGTTTGGAAACCCAGCAGGAAAACATGCAAACTCCAGACAGGGAATACCAGTGATGTGACTCCCTGTGAGACAGCAGTGCTCCCGCTCCGCCACCATGTCACCCCATTTGTGTAATTTTTAACAGTATTCGTTAATTAAACGAAATTAACAATTTATCTGTAAAATGTAACATACATACTTTATTGCATTTCATCATGAAAGTGATATTAAGTATAATCCAAAGATTCTACATTTGCAGAGAGTTGTAATATCTTACATTTAATTTGTTCTCTGTGGTGATCTATTGCTGCTTGCTGATGCTGTCAGGTTCAAGAAGAATCTAGCATTAAAAACTGGGATGACATTTACGACGGTCTGCTTTAATAATAAAGTAAACTACGAGGTTAAAGCTGTAATTTCCACTTTAATCAAAAAATAGACGTTTTAGACATGTCCTCAGTTTTTTTTTCTCTGTGGCTCAAATACAGCGTTGTACATTATGTTGCTGTTGTGAAGTTGCAAAAAAAAAAAAGATGGTATTTGAGACTTTTTAAATGTATTGTGTCATTACGATCGGGAATATGCGATGTTTGAATATAAAATCACCACGAATGCATCTGTATGTCGGCATTTTGCTTCAACACATCGAACCATTCATCAAACATCGAAGCACGCACATTGATTCTGTAGAATCCTGATCCTGTCACATGTAGATAGTAAATGGAGACTCTGATGTCACATTCCATCTTATAGCACACTTTGCCCCCCAACTTTCTGCTGGTATTGCAACTCGCGCACGTGTCACGTTAATTTCTGAGGACACGTGAAATGAACGCTGGGAACGCGTGGCAGCCATGATGCGGGCACTTATGCGTTCTGAGCTTGAAGCATAAGCTGGCCTTAACATTCCTGTTACTTTGTGCTTCTTGTTTCTTCTGTTCCTTGGACATTGCTGCCCTCTGGTGGACACTGGATGACAGTATGCCCTGGCACAGATGTCAGATCGTTTATTTCTTTATGTATAGAGAGATACTTTTTCTGTTTACTCTCTTAAAATCTACTTCTTCATTTCACATTAGGATTCTTTGCATTTGCTCTGCATAATGACCAACATAAGATAAGGAAGAGAAAGTTGTGTTAAACTGGCAGGGCCTGCTCAGTGTACAAATGAAGTTATGACGACATAAATGATGAGGTCTGTCTGTAAGATAGTCCACGATCCATGCCACCAGGTGTGAATCTACTCCCATCTCTTTCCCTTTGATGTCACTTGTAATCCATGGCTTGTTGTTAGCATAGCAGCATACTGTTCTTACTGGAGCTACAATGTCCATACAGAAGTTGATGTAATCTGGTGTGCAGTCAACAGTCTCTTCAATGTTCTCACTATGTGACCCCAGCAGGATATCCCAGTCTGTAGTTCCAAAGCAGTCTCTCAGAGCCTGCTCTGCCTCAGGCGACCACTTCCTAAATGATCGTGTGGTTGTAGGTAACACCTTCACTCTTGATTTGTAGTGAGGCAGAAGCAGGTTAAGATCTGCTTTCCCAAGCGCAGACAGCGGGGTGGCACTGTATGCGTCTTTAACGTTTGCATACAGTAGGTCGATAGTCCTATTTCCTCGGGTGTTACAGTCCACATACTGGAAGAAGGCAGGTAATGTTTTATCCAGCGTTACATGGTTAAAGTCTCCAGAGATTAGCACATTACATTTGTGATAAGTGTTTAAGAATTTAACATTATAAAATTCCATCTTAACTACAGCTGTCAGCATTAATGTGTTCACACTTGAGCTTAAGTTAAAAGCCTTAACCCATTATCAAGCGGGGTCATTTTTGCTAAATCGCTTGTAATTTGACCTCTCCAAATTAGAACCATTGCTGTTATTGAACTATCTGGAGTATAAACACATGTTTGGTCTCTTTGTAAAGGTAACATTCTCTAGTTTCACCCTTAGTAGTCAGAATCACTGTAGGTGTGACT
The DNA here is from genome assembly GCF_016835505.1 of Polypterus senegalus. Classification (NCBI taxonomy): domain Eukaryota; kingdom Metazoa; phylum Chordata; class Cladistia; order Polypteriformes; family Polypteridae; genus Polypterus; species Polypterus senegalus. The sequence goes on along the minus strand of NC_053157.1, from coordinate 247,772,137 downwards.
GATCAAAAGTTATGCACATTAGAACTCACAGAAAAAATGAATTTCTTTGTTCTCGTTTTTTTGTGAAAATAAAGGCCTCTATAGCTGCAGTAGGTAGGTGAGGACAGAAACACACTATGTACCAACAGAATAACTTGTTGACTACTCACATTTCAAATTATCCACATTTTGGACCGTATGTTAAAAGTGTAATAACTTTGAATGCTTCAACCCACAGATATCAATGAGGGCTCTACTGAAAGCTTACACCTAAAGGAATCTATATCTACACACAGTGTCTCTCTATTAGTTATGGAAATTCATGTTCCATAATAAAAACAATAAAAAATACACATTTCTATGTAAAAATAGTCAATACAAGTTATGGGCCAAAAATATATTTATATTTTTTATTTTTTCCTTTTTTTTTTTATAAAATGCACACAAACTATATACATTTTTTTTACAAACTGTTACAATACAGCTCAGCATTTTTCCATGTGCCACTGATTGCAGCAATCCCTAGCAGGCAGAAAGCACAAGGGCGTGTCACATGTCGCTCTCTGCCATTAGACGTCTCCTGGTCGATCGATAACTGTCACGCCGCGCACATGCCTCTACTACTTCATCGAGAGTGTATTTACGTTTATCTGTACGTTTATCCATATTTAAAATGCGAAAAAACTAGGTGAAATCACAATAAACAACCACGCACCAAGTCTGCAGACTGGCACAAATGCCAGCTTCGCGCAGCTCCGATCGGTTTTGTTTACAAGTTGGTATGGCAAGTTACATATCGGCGTGTTCAGCTGCTCATTGGCTGTAAGTTTAGAGTGTCACTCACAGCGTCCAATCAAACTGGTAGATTCTACCAGGGTTTGGAGTTGTGCATCATCGTTCAGCTGTCTGTGACACTCGTTGGCTATACGAGGTGCCAGTCACCCCCCGGACCCCTCGTAATTGGCCAACTTAGGTGTCAATCAGAAGCTAACACTTCCGTGTAACATGCTTTAGCATGGTTATTGCCGACAGAAACAAATTACGTCTGAAATGACCATTAGGAATGAAAAAAAATGTCGGAGTTAGTCTCAAGTTAAGAAACGTTTTCTGAAGTTTTTGTCCCTTTGAGGATCTATTGTGTGTTTTGGACCTAATCGTTTTACTGGATTATATTCCCTGGAGCCTTACGGACAGAATGAGATCAATATTGCTCAGAAATATTGATGTTTGACTTGCAGAGAGCCTTCAAAGGTAGTCAAAGGTAGGAAAAGTCAGCTCTTAAAAGTATTTACTTCTCTGTAAAAACAATTTAGTGTCAGTGCTGTGGTTGTTGTGTGTCAAAATGGTTTATATCATCGGAAAGATGAGACTCTGAATTTTCATTTGATGTGTAGTGTGTCGAGGTGCATGACAGAGGGGCATGCACACATGGCTGTGACGTCGTCCAATTGTAGTTATCTACCTGGACCGTGTGCATGTTAAGTTTAATCTGTTAAAATAACACAAAGTAATGGCGAGATTCCAGAATTTACTATCTTGTTCCTTCTCTTGTCACTTCTTTGTTATCTGAACTGCACTGATCTACTCTTCTGCTCTCATCTCACCTCATCTTATCTGACGCAGTCTGCTGCAATGTCCTGAACTGAACTTTACCTTATATACTATATACAAATGTTTTATCCCATACATATCATGGTCAGGAGAACTGCACTTCTCAATTCGTGTGAAATTAAGTCTTTAATGTAACAATGGAGGAGACATCTGTGTTTCTTCTTGGTGGAAACTTTCATTTTAAAAGTAACATTTCAGACATCTCTATGTGTAATATCAAAGTAGTATACAGTACACACACGACAATGAAGAGCTGGCCATGTTAACATCTGCAGAGTTCAATAAACAGAACTGGCAGGAGTAACTACTGGAACTGTGCAGGCAAGTTATGAGCTTACAAATGTCTGCTTGTGGATTGTAGTGTTGTTGTTATTCTTGTAATTATTGAAGTGATGATAAAGTGTCTATTTATTAAGCTAACTATGAACACAGAAAGGGCAGCTCTTTGTGTGGATTATGTATAAGGAGATCAGATCCTGAAACTTTTAATCCAAGAATTGAAATTGCTGCTTTCAGGGTTATTTTATGTAAGTGATCACTTCTTCAAACCATACATTAAAAAGGTGGAGAACACTGTGGAGCCTAAAGCTGTATTGTAACAACAGTTGCTTCGAAGGGCCTTATTTTATTAGACATTTATTCTAGAGCTCCTGCAACTGTAAGCGTTGAAAATAAACACAATTAACCACAGAAGCAATTCAATCGTTTGCCAAATAATGTTACTTATTTCAGAAAATAGAAAGAAACTATTAATAAATACAATCAAGCAAAACTTTTGGATTACAACCTCACAATAGACTTAGGATGCTGTGACTCAGGTTGTTTGTTATTTAATTTCCAAATCAGTCTTTGATGCTCCTGTTCAATGTTGCATTGTGCAGCTTCCTTTTTTTGTTTTTCATATTGTGCACAAAATGAGATTTACTGTGGAATCTGAAAATGTGAACAAACTTGTGTGCCTTAGCAACTGGTTAAGAAGGTTGAAATAATGATGAAAGTGGCCTTGAGCACTGTTACAGACATGTCCAAAATACTGTCTGTTGTTTGTCATAATTTTAACAATACAGTAAATGGAATTTCTGAAATCTTCTGAGAATTATTTCAAGTATATCATAATACTGACATTATTATATTTATAGCTGATCTGATGATGTAGTTAATAGGATATAAAATGAATAATAAACCAGAATCACTTTAGATTATGTGTTCATAATTATCTTGTATGTACCATTGAATTTACTTGTATAATTACAAAGTAATAGGTGTTATTACCTTGTGCTTACCTTGTAATACAGTGTAACACTATAATTAAGTACTAAATTGTAATTGTTATTCCACAATTTTTCTATTTTTCTAAAGAGGTTTGCACATAAATTGTGGAATGACAATTACAGTTAAGTGCTTAACCACAGGATTACATAGTAAGTACAGGTAATAACACCTAGTAACTTTGTAATTATACAGGTGGTTACATGGTAAAATACAACGTAATTATGGACACCTAATCTAAACTGATACTAATAAACATTTTAACACCTGCAACATAATGTGTGATTAATCACGATTTAATTTCAGAAACAAAGTTTGATTAAACACAATCTATATATATAATAGGCTAAGTCGCCTGACCATGGGATATGCACGACAGAGCCACGCCCACCAACTCACAGAGCCCCGCCCATCAACTCTAAGACCATGGGATACGCATGACAGAGCCCTGCCTGCCAACTCTAACCCTCTTCCCGCGTCATGGGATACGCATGACAGAGCCCCGCCCACCAACTCTAACCCTCCTCCCGCTTCCACCTTCTCTCTCGAGGCATGCACACTGCCTGCTCATTTGCAGACACGCAACACCTCACCAAACACAGCCTCAGTCTCTTTCGTCTCTCCTACAGTCCACATGCATCTCTGAGCCACTTTGACTTTTCATTAATCTTTTTGGTTCCGGCTGCTTTTCTATTTGGGATGAATCTTCTGTAGTAACCAGCAAGCCCCAGAAAAGCGTGCACCTGCTTTTGTGTCCCAGGTCTCGGATAAGCAAGCATTTCTTCTATTTTCCTTAACTGTGGCCTAAGTAAACCCTTGCCCATAGAATAGCCTAGGTAATGTGTCTCAGACATGCCCAGTTTACATTTTTTTGGGTTAGCAGTAAGGCAAACCTGTTTCAAGCTTTCAAGAATGGCTTGAAGCCGCTCTAAGTGTGTTCGCCAATCATTGCTGAAAATCACGACATCGTCAAGATATGCCCCAGCATATTCAGAGTGAGGATGCAGGATCTGATCCATCATGCGTTGAAAAGTCAGAGGTGCCCCGTGAAGACCAAACGGGAGTCTTGTAAATTCATAAAGTCCTTCCGGGGCCGCGAATGCTGTTTTCTCACAACTGCTAGCCTCCAAAGGCACCTGCCAATAGCCTTTCATGAGATCTAGCGTAGAGATATAGCTCGCCTGACCCAATTTTTTCAACAGTTCATTGACACGGGGCATCAGATAAGCATTGAATTTAGAGACCTTATTCAAGCGTCTGAAATCGATACAGAACTGAACCGAACCGTCTTGCTTCGGAATGGCCGCATCTGTACGCGAACGCCAGGTTCAGTGGTAATAATATGTTTTGTGATGTTGGTTTTGCCTGGTAAGTCTGAAAAGACATCAGTGTTCCGTTCTATCAATGTTAATAGTTCCGTCTTTTGCGTGTCAGTAAGATCGTTACCAATGGCAACATCGGTCTGAGAAACAGCAGCCAAGGAAGTGTTAACCTTTTGTCGGTCGTGCCATTCCTTCAAGAGGTTAATGTGTAAAATCTGGAATGGTTTGCACCGGCCTGGTATTCTAACCTTGTAATTTACCGGACTCACACGCTCCTCAATAATGGCGGGCCCTGCCATTTAGCTAAGAATTTGTGTGGATCCGAGGGAACCAGTACCAAAACACGATCGCCAGGTTTGAATTCACAGAGCTTATTGCACCTATCGTAAAAATGCTTCTGAGTTTCCTGTTCTCGTTGTTGGTGTTCCACAGCAATAGAGGAAAGCATAGAAATTTTGTCTTGCAACGAACTTGGACCTTTAGCTGCTCTCTCGTTCCCTATCCATTCCTCACGTACCACATCCAGGACGCCTCGCGGCCGCCTGCCGAATAACATCTCGAAGGGACTCAAGCCAGTGGACGCCTCTGGTGATTCTCGCACCACGTACAAAACAAAAGGTAGGACGGTGTTTCAGGTTGTGGGATCATTATGAGCAACTCGTCTGATCATCTGTTTCAAAGTTTTGTTAAATCGCACGGTCAACACTAGAATTACCAGAGCCTACGAAAAAACTCGTAATTCTGTCCCACCTTAAATCGCTTCTTAAATCCCTTCACACCTCTCTGCCAGCGTCCTTTGTCCTCTAAATGTGCTGATAAAGAGAAGCTAGGCGCAGCCGGCTATTCCATCCCCCCACCAATTTAGAACATGCACGAACTTCTCTCAGCTCATGCCTTGATTGAGTATCTGGGAGTGAAGTGGAGTTTTAGAGTAGAAATAATAGATCGTTATTTGGAACACACGCATTTCATGTCTGTTCCGTTTCTACAGTAATCTGTGTAAACACATTGTTAAAACAGAAACGTTTTTTATAGTGTAGTAGTAGATGACAAAATGTAGGCATAAACTATATAATGTATGAAGCCTGAAGTCCAAATATCAAAGAAACATTTTCACAAAAGGTACAGATATAACACAACAATTGCACTTTTATTCAAAAATATTACTGCAGAAACAAAAAGCCGACTTAACATACGACATTGACAGCCATTTATTGTAACTGCCTCCGTGGTGCAATAGAATCAGTTCCTGCCTGGGAATCAAAAGGTTGCGAGTTCGATCCTGTACCTTTCCGTTTTGAAAAGTAAACTGCTCTTAGTCTTACTATTTTAGAACAAAAGCATACATTTGATTTCAATCTGTAACAGCCGGTGCAATTTATGATCCTTGTAAAGGTTAGCTTTGTTTTTTTTTTTTATTCACTTTTCATTCTCTCAGTCGCGTTCAGAATCAATCCATACAACCCCATCTGACACGGCTGTTTTCACATAAAGATGTGCTATAGCTCTGCAATGTACCACGATGCATACTAACGCCCCCCAACCCAAAGGGTTCTGACACACAAACGCTGGCGAAGCTGCCTTCTTCATATCTCACCGTCACTTGCTTTTCTTTTTATTCAGTTTTATTGAGTGTCCCTGCCAGTCCCCGCATGTTGCTGTATGCTGTTTCTTTTGTACTCCAGGACATGCAGAGGACAGAATGGTAAAAAGCAGTAACTTCGGCGCTATATACAATAATCACACACTCCCCATCTGCCCGTTGTTTTGTTATACTTTTACATCAAACGGGCATGCTCAAAAAATACACGTGTAATGCCACGAAAAGTGCACACAGACACTTCATTTCGCAAACAAAACAAGTGCAATTTTATTCAAGACTACCTGTATAACCGAAGAAAAAAGAAAGCAAGTTACTGTAGGTGACTGATACGACAGCTTGCATGGTGCAATGCTAAGAAGTGCTGATTTTCATTCCGTGCTATATAAAATCATCACATTCAAATATTAACAGTTCCCACACACCCAAGGACCGTCCTTCCTACATTTACGACACGTGTACTTGTTGCAGTGCACACACCTCTCTGTGCTATGGTTCCTATTACACTGAATGAGCACCTGACACTGTACTTTCTTCCCTGGGGGAAGGCTCCACATCAGAAAATTTCAGGTGTGTAATAGAAACCACAGCATAGAGAGAAGTGTGTACATTGCTTCTTACAGAAAAAGGCGATGGAAAAAGTGCACTTGAATAAAAGTGCACTTTTGTTATACTTTTACACCAACATATGTTCCTGTGTTTGAGCGACACAGGCAGATGGGGAGTGTCTGATGATTGCATATATTGCATAGCTTTCTGGATATCGAGTCGCATAATCAACCAACACCAGCAAATATTGGTACCCATCCTTAGTCTTAGGTAAAGGTCCCACAATATCTAATCCCACATGCTGAAAGGGAACTTCCAATATGGGCATAGGACAAAGGGGAGCCCGAGGAGACTTATAAGTAGAGATGATCTGGCAGTCTGGACATGAGGTGCAAAACCATTCAACATCTTTTCCCATATTAAGCCAATAAAATCGTTTTGATAACCGGTCTCTAGTTTTGTTGGCACTGCGGTGCCCCCCCAAGATGTGTGAATGTGCCAGATGCAAAACAGTTTCCCTATGTGCTTCAGGTACCACCAGTTGTTCAATAAATTCCCCCTTTAAATGATCTAAGATCACTCTGAAAAGGCAACCGTCCTTTTCTATAAAGTGTGGAGTTTTCACACCCCCGGAATTACGCTCTTGGTAATAAGAGTCATTAGCAGAGCGAGTCTGTTTAAATACATATTCTAATGAGCTATCAGTATGCTGCAAACGCACAAAATCTGATTGTTCGTTAACACTCGGTTTGTGTTCGGAGGCGTTTGCAATCTGGGAAGATGTAGAAGGACTAGCCCATTCTGGAAGATTTTCGGGGGTGACCTCCTCCGTCTCGCTGGAGAGATCTTCATCTTGGTTTTCTTCTTCTCACCCCCCACAAAGTTCTATATTGGACTGGGCTACTGGTCCCTGACATTTATTAAACAGTTTAGGAAAAAGGGCATTTCTCCGTCCTATGAGTAATGGCCATGGGCAGGAATCTGAGACTGCAGTCCAGACTTTAAAATGATGACCCCTGTAAGTTAAAGGAAGAAGTAATGTCTGATAAACTTTAACATCACCATGCACACATCGTATTTTTACAGTCTCACAGTTTCTAAGGGATCTTTCATCAAGACAGTCTCGTCTCACAATACAAAGTTCACTCCCCGAATCTAACAATGCTAAGATTTCTCTTCCCCGCCAGTTTAACCGGGACAAATAATCCATCTTTTCCTTCCGACGAACATGTAATATTCGATCAACAAACCTCAGCCAGTCCAACTTCCATCGACTGAGCTGGAGACAAACGACATTCTCTTGCCAAATGACCGAGTTTATCACACCGGAAACATCTACGGTCGGCGCCGCTGCCAAAATATCCTCTGCGACGTCCTCGGTTTCCTCAGCCAGCTGGTGCAGCTTCCCCAGAAACTGGCATCTCTGTTACGACCGGGTTCCCCGGAGGCCTACCTGACCCCATTCGATTTTCCGGTCCACCAGCTTGTCGATGTTGTTGTCGCCGATTGAAGTGACGAGGATGTCCAGGACGTTCATTCCCTGTTTACGAAGAATTGCCAAATCCACCGCTTTTCCTCCAGGTGGTTTGTGAACCTTCCAGTCGTCTTGACATAATCGTTAACGACTCAATATCATGACGTAGAAATTCATCTTGAATGACTGTAGGTATACCGTTCAACAGTATATTCATTACCACTGTTATGTATTGTATTAAACTACATGTTTTGCAATGCCGATAGTAACCAGTAGGTGACACCAAGCAAGATATAGTATAGGTGGTGCACCCTGGAGTTGTTGTTGGTGAATGCAATAAAGAAATGAGTGTCTGGATACTCCACACCATTACAGAAAAAGTTTGTGTGTATTTATGAAATGAAGTATCACGCAACATAACATAAATTGGCAACGAGCTGTGTGAACAAGAAGAACCGACCGCACTGTGTAGTGGCTAGCTAGTGAGCTGGTGTAGACTGTTTAAAGGACCCTCTTTTTCCGCCTCTGAGTCTAACGTGGAGTGCAAGGTGCTGATGACATGGCTGGAGTAATCGGACGGATGGGTCCCTTCGAGGACGCTGGTGAGCAATGGACGACGTATATTAAACGTTTTGAACATTACATACTGGCTAATGACATTACAGCCACGAAGAAATTGCCTGTGTTGTTTAGTGTAATGGGACCTAAAACGTACGGACTGCTACGTAGTTTGGTAGCGCCTACGAAGCCAGGGGAGATTGAGTATCACCGTGTTGTGGAGGTTTTACAAGCCCATTTCGCCCCGAAACCACTCGTGATAGCGGAGAGTCACCGGTTCCACAAGCATAATAAGGTGAAGGGGAAACGATAGCACAGTACGTAGCGGTGCTGAAAAGTCTTTCGGAACATATTGTGAGTTTGGTGCATATTTGGAAGACGCACTACGAGACAGGTCTGTGTGTGGACTAAAGTGTGAAACTGTTCTGAAGCGCTTGTTGACTGAGAAAGATCTCATGTTTCAGAAAGCAGTTGATTACACAGTTTCTGCGGAGACAAGAGCGTGCAACGTGCAGCAGTTAAGTGCCTCCCTTAAAGTGAATGCGGTGCTTTCTAAAAACTGTGACAAATGCCGCTGTTGCGGGAAAATGAATCATACTGATGATGACTGCTGGTATAAAGACCGTGACTGCCACCAGTGTGGAAAAAAAGGACACACCAAGAACATGCGTAGGAACAAAACCAAAAGCTATCAGGACAGAGAAAAGAAATGGAAAGAGGGAAATCTTACTCAGAAGGATAATGCAATTAAGCGAAGAATGCAAAATAAGAAGAGAATTCATCATGTCGAGGCAGGGAAAGATGAAAGTGAGAATGAAGAAAATAAATTTGATACTGACAATTAGTTAGGACTGTATTCTTTGTCTCAAAAAGGCAAATATTCACGAAATTTCCGTGCTGCCTATAGTAAACGGGAAGAAAATGGAAATGGCATTGGATTCAGGGGCTGCAGTGTCTTTGATTCCCTGGGAGCAGTACAGAAGCACACTGAGCCAAGTGGCTCTGCAACCCACGGATGTCATGCTAAAGACAAAGTGCAAGTCAAATTAAATAATCAGTGTGCTAAGTTGCCTTTGTATGTAGTGAAAGTAGACGCACCCCCACTGTTTGGTAGAGAATGGCTGAGAGTTATTAAACTGAACTGGAAAGACTTAAAAATGGTGCATGCCATTGAGCAAAGAGAAAAAGAAAACTTGGAGTCTGTGTTAAGGAGACACTCAGCTGTTTTCTCTAAAAAGCTAGGCACAATGAAAGGAATTACAGCCAGACTGACTCTCAGACCTAACACTACACCCAAATTCTGTCCATCACGGAACGTCCCTTATGCTCTTCGACCTCGAGTGGAGGCCGAACTGAAACGCCTGACTGCGCTTGGAGTGATCTCACCAGTGGAGCACAGTGACTGGGCCACACCCGTGGTGCCCGTAAGTAAAAAGGATGGCACAATTAGACTTTGTGGGGATTTCAAGGTCACACTCAACCCAGCTCTTTGTGTGGATAAGTACCCAATTCCACGCATTGAGGACCTTTTTGCATCTCTAGGTGGTCAACGCTTCAGTAAGTTAGACTTGTCAAATGCCTATCTACAGATGGAGGTGGAAGAGAAGCCTAGGGAGCTGCTGACTATCTCAACGCAAAAAGGGCTATTCTGTTTTAATCGCTTACCTTTTGGTGTAGCGTCATCACCCGCTTTATTTCAAAAGGCTATGGACCAAGTGCTCCTTGGACTGCCATATACTCACTGTTACCTGGACGATATCCTTGTGAGTGGCCCTGATGAGCAGCCCCACCTTAAAACTCTGGATGCAGTTCTGGGTAGGCTAGAGGAGTATGGCCTGCATCTCAAACAAGAGAAGTGCTTGTCCTTCCAGGAGTCTGTGGAATACTTGGGTCACATAATTGATGCAGCAGGACTTCACAAATCACCAGAAAAGGTGCGTGCCATTGTGGAGGCCCCAGCACCACAAAAGGTTAGTCAACTACGTTCTTTTCTGGGAATGTTAAACTACTACGGACGTTTCATCCCTGACCTGTCGACTATCTTGAAACCACTGAATGAACTGCTAAATAAGGAGAAGCAATGGCAGTGGACATCAGCCTGTGAGTCCGCATTCCAGGATGCTAAATTACAGTATCACAAGAGGTATTGACCCATTACCATTCAGAATTGCCCCTTCGACTTGTGTGCGATGCTTCACCTTATGGGGTCGGAGCTGTGCTCTCGCACGTTATGCCTGATGGCAACGAAAAACCGATAGCCTATGCATCACAAACTCTTAGTAAAGCAGAACAAAATTATGCTCAGATCGAGAGGGAGGTGCTCGCGATAGTCTTTGGAGTACGCAAGTTCCACCAGTACCTCTATGGTAACAAGTTCACGCTGCTCATGGACCATCGCCCATTAACCTCCATCTTGAGCCCATCAAAAAGTACGCCGTCAATGGCTGCCGCCCAAATGCACCGTTGGGCACTCCTCCTGTCTGCGCATGATTACACCATTCAATATCAGAAAGGTGCATTACATGCAAATGCTGACGGTCTTTCACGCTTATCACTCCCCCATGCTCACAAAGAGAACTTAAGCATAGTAGATGTATTTTACACGTCTCAGTTGGACACCCTACCAGTTAGTAACACCGAGATCAAACGGCACACCATGTCTGACCTCATTTTATCTCGTGTGTGGAAATGGTCACCACTGGGCATTATCCAGCTGCAAAGGATGCAGATAAAGAACTGTCACCCTACTTACTGCACCGGCATGATCTTACAATACAACTGGGATGCCTCATTTGGGTTGTGAGAGTGATTGTTCCACCAAAACTCCGCCCCCGGGTTCTCAAAGAGCTCCATATAGCATATCCAGGTATAGTGCGAATGAAAAGCTTGGCACGTAGTTACGTATGGTGGCCTGGCATTGACTTTCAAATTGAGCTCCAAGCTAAACCCTGCCACTCTTGTCAGAGTATGCAAAAAGAGCCTGGGCTAGCACCTTTACACCCTTGGATGTGGCCCTCTAGTCCCTGGGAAAGGATACATGTGGACTTTGTGGGTTCATTTGAAGGAAATATGTACCTTGTCGTGATAGATGCACATTCCAAGTGGCCTGAGGTGCATATTATGGACAACACCACCGCCGGTAAGACCATTCAAGTGCTCAGAAGCCTTTTTAGTCGATATGGCATTCCACACATCCTTGTGAGTGATAATGGACCTCAGTTCTGTTCTGAAAAGTTTAATACATTCTTGAAGTCCAACGGAGTAAAACACATCCACTCAGCTCCGTACCATCCTGCCACCAATGACTTGGTTGAGCATTTTGTGCAGACATTCAAACATTCCTTAAAATCTTCTAGAGGCACAGCACTTGTGCAACAACGCCTGGATAAATTTCTGTTAACATACCGCAATACCCCTCATGCAACAACAAAGGAGACACCAGCTATGTTGTTCCTTGGACGCAAGCTGCGATCACGGCTGGACTTCCTGAAACCCAGTGTTGCTGGTGTAGTGCACAGGTCACAAGATGCTCAACAAGAGCACCGCCAACCATGCTCCAAGGACAGACAGTTTGATGTAGGAGAGCCTGTCCTCGTGCGTGACTATAGGAATAGTGAGGAGAAGTGGACCCAAGAGTTGTTATGGAGAAGACTGGACCAGTGTCATACAAGATAAATGTGGGACTACAAGAGGAATGGAAACGCCATGTGGACCAGATGCTGACACGTCCTGATCCAGAGCTTCAGCAGGCTGCAGTGAACCCTCCTGTGGACCCCCTCGTGTTACTACCCCAGAGTGATAGTAGTATCACACATCACCCTAGTACATCTCATCAGGACAAGAATGATCAAGTTCCAGAGATAGATATACCACCGGGAATACCCAAGTCCACTGATTCACGACACACGGAGCATACTCTGGTAACAGAGACTGTCAGACGGTATCCTGTGAGGATCACTAAACCACCACTACGCTACCGTGCTGAGTGAACACTCACTGAGATGGAGAACATATAAGTGTGTGACTGTTCAAGTTCAGAGGCGTATTCTTTTTCAGAGTTCTGAGATATATTTGTTATAAAAAAAAAAAAAATTCTTTGTGTTATTGACAATCAATCTTAACAGGGAGGAGATATGTTATGTATTGTATTAAACTACATGTTTCGAAATGCCGATAGTAACCAGTAGGTGGCACCAAGCAAGATATAGTATATGTGGTGCACCCTGGAGTTGTTGTTGGTGAATGCAATAAAGAAATGAGTGTTTGGATACTCCACACCATTACAGAAAAAGTTTGTGCGTATTTATGAAATAAAGTATCACGCAACATAACAACCACCTTCTCTACGACTCGCTCCATCTCATTTCCTTCAAACCAGCAGTGCACTTTATGTATTAAATCTTGAATTTGCGCATGGATCGGGCCATCCATATTGAGCTTCCAGTCGTTTAATTCGAACCCTTTTGCCAAAAAAGTCTTAGTTTTACGTAAAACCACTTGTTCCTTCAGGAACTCATAATCACCCAGCTTATCTCTGGGCACATTACGGAAAGAGTAAAGGGCATCTCCAGATAAAAAGGGTGTGATTATAATGGCCCACTGTCGTCTGTCCCATCCCAGCATGGTTGTGACTTGTTCAAAGGCTATTAGGAACATCTCTGTTTCATCGTTAGGGCACATTTTCTTTAGTATATTCTTCGCATTTTCAGGTAGAGGTGGTAAAGGGATGTACGGCCGAGGGATAATAATTGGAACATTCGGATCATGAATATATCATTGATTTTCCATATCAGGAATTGTAGGCATGTCATCTTCCGGATCATCAGGGAGTGGAATATTTTGAGCCAATTGATATAAATCTTCACCGGCATCCATCTGTGCAACCACTTCTGGTACCACTTGTCACGCTTGGGTCACAGATTTGCACAGAGACACTCAAGATCGTGGAAACAAGGAGGATTTTTATTCAAACACTGCAAACAAACATTTGTCACTTCAAACTTGCTCCTTGACAAAGATGACAGTTTCATCTTTCAATTAAGGGTTTCGTAAGTTTCTTCTTCTTCAAATGAATACGTGTCAGGAGCAGAGGCAGTCTGAGAGAGAGAGAAAGCAAAACAAGTCAATACCAAATCTGACAGGTGCTGCACACGGCTTTTAAGTCTGACTGTTACCAGCATTCACCGCAATGTATTGGAGTATAAAACTATCACTGCTGCTACCTCACAAACTGTCCTTATTCCCCGGATTTCCCTGACCCCATCAGATTCAAATTTGCCTTTTACTTTTACACGCAGGCAATTTCCTGTTAGATTGGCCTTTGCAATGACAATTAATAAGGCACAGGGCCAAACTTTCAAAAAGATATGCCTGTATCTGCCAAAACCAGTTTTCAGTCACAGACAATTGTATATTGCTCTCTCCAGAGTTCCGTCTTTTCATTCACTCACAGTTGTATCCTCAAACCCACCACATTTGGACAACTGTGTCTTTCAGGAAGTGTTCACCCATCAATAAATAATTATGCAGCGTATACTACGCCATGAGTTGGCTAGTATAAAATATTAATCTACTGACAACCGTAATCTTTACATTCTCCATTCTTCTTTTTTCTTTGTATTTTCAGGTCATGAAGCTCCAATCTTCACCCTACGGCCTCCTGAACCTCAGAACAGAGAGGAGTTTTTACAATGTGAGTCTGTCAATTCATTAAATTTATAATCATTTCACTTTTAATATCTCATGCCAGGCTTATGATATGAAAGTGTAGCCAGCAGAAAGCATTATGTGAGTTTGATGTGAGCTGAAAATGACAGGGGTCCTGTGACTGGTGCATTACGGTATATTTAGATTCAGGACAGGGAAGCACCAAAGAAGTCTGTTAGACTTAAGTGTCAAGTGGAATCATGGGAAATAAAAATGATATCCAGCTGACTATGCCATATCCACCTCTAACAATAGTCTAACCTCCAGAGTCCTTTGTCCTTTTTCTATTCTCTTATTTTTTTTTTTCTTAGCACTTCCTGTTTTCTCTTTCTGTATTCCACTGTCTTATTTCTGATGCTTTTCTTCTTCAGTCATTCCCTTATAATATTGATATTAATAATCCATTTATACAGCAAATGGCATTCAATGAAAACAGCTCAGTGTATTTCATATAAAAACACAATGTCCACCACCATTAACATATACTGTACATGTACAGTATATGGATATACAGACTCAGCAGCAAGCATTGGATTAAAAAAGAATCACAAATTTAAGTGAAATAAGTTAAAGCTGACAAAATTACTCGACATCCTCCATTCTTTTCTCCATAAAAATAAACTTTGTTATTTATTCATGGCTTAACACATTGTAGGAATGAAACCCAAAGAAAATAGCATGTAAAACTTTGTGGAAGCCATTAGATGTTAAAAGACATCACTGAATAAAAATCAGTCCACTCTGAGAATCACAGGGGTCTTCAGTCACACACCCTAAAATGAATTCAAGTCAACATCCATGGGAAGAGCTAGAAGTTACAGTTGGGAGAAGAAGTCTGTCAAAGCTGAAGAAGAGTGGGAAGAGTGGTCAGTGAGAGGAGTAGAAGTCTCATCCAGAGCTGCAGGAAGTGCTTGATGGCAGGTCTCACCTGAAAACAGTTGGTAAGAGCAGCGGTTCTCAAACTGTGGGGTGCACCCCCTGGGGGGGCACTGAAGCTGTACAAGGGGGTGTCGAATAAATGAGCAAGACATCAAAATTAATTTTTTACATTTTTATTTCATATTTCAACATTTTCACAACAAATGCATTATAACTAAAATTAAAATAAAACAATTCTAAGGCATAGATCTAATGACTAACTGACGAGCGGTGCTGCTGCTTTTATAGTCACGTATTTTCAATCCAGAAAGTTGGAGACGTACAGTGGGATGCAAAAGTTTGGGCAACCTTGTTAATAGTCATTATTTTCCTGTATAGATCGTTGGTTGTTACGATAAAAATGTCAGTTAAATCTATCATATAGGAGACACACACAGTAATATCTGAGAAGTGCAATGAAGTTTATTGGATTTACAGAAAGTGTGCAATAATTGTTCAAACAAAATCAGGCAGGTGCATAAATTTGGGCACCGTTGTCATTTTATTGATTCCAAAACTTTTAAAACTAATTATTGGAACTCAAATTGGCTTGGTAAGCTCAGTGACCCCTGACCTACATACACAGGTGAATCCTATAATGAGAAAGAGTATTTAAGGGGTCAATTGTAAGTTTCCTCCTCCTTTAATTTTCTCTGAAGAGTAGCAACATGGGGGTCACAAAACAACTCTCAAATGACCTGAAGACAAAGATTGTTCACCATCATGGTTCAGGGGAAGGATACAGAAAGCTGTCCCAGAGATTTAAGCTGTCTGTTTCCACAGTTAGGAACATATTGAGGAAATGGAAGACCACAGGCTCAGTTCAAGTTAAGGCTCGAAGTGGCAGACCAAGAAAGATTTCGGATAGACAGAAGTTTACGAATGGTGAGAACAGTCAGTCAACCCACAGACCAGCACCAAAGACCTAAAACAACATCTTGCAGTAGATGGAGTCACTGTGCATCGTTAAACCATTCGGAGCACTTTACACAAGGAGATGCTGTATGCGAGAGTGATGCAGAGGAAGCCTTTTCTCCACCCACAGCACAAACAGAGCCGCTTGAGGTATGCTCAAGCACATTTAGACAAGCCAGCTTCATTTTGGAATAAGGTGCTGTGGACTAATGAAACTAAAATTGGGTTATTTGGGCATAACAAGGAGCGTTATGCATGGAGGAAAAAGAACACAGCATTCCAAGAAAAATACCTGCTACCTACAGTAAAATATGGTGGTGGTCCCATCATACTGTGGGCTGTGTGGCCAGTGCAGGGACTGGGAATCTTGTCAAAGCTGAGGGATGCATGGATTCCACTCAGTATCAGCAGATTCTGGAAACCAATGTCCAGGAATCAGTGACAAAGCTGAAGCTGCGCCGGGGCTGGATCTTTCAACAAGACAACGACCCGAAACACTGCTCAAAACCCACTAAGGCATTCATGCAGAGGAACAAGTACAACGTTCTGGAATGGCCATCTCAGTCCCCAGACCTGAATATAATTGAAAATCTGTGGTGTGAGTTAAAGAGAGCTGTCCATGCTCGGAAGCCATCAAACCTGAATGAACTAGAGATGTTTTGTAAAGAGGAATGGTCTAAAATACCTTCAACCACAATCCAGACTCTCATTGGAACCTACAGGAAGCGTTTAGAGGCTGTAATTTCTGAAAAGGCAGATCTACTAAATATTGATTTCATTTCTTTTTTGTGGTGCCCAAATTTATGCACCTACCTGATTTTGTTTGAACAATTATTGCACACTTTCTGTAAATCCAATAAACTTCATTTCACTTCTCAAATATCACTGTGTGTGTCTCCTATATGATATATTTAACTGACATTTTTATCGTAACAACCAACGATTTATACAGGAAAATAATGACTATTAACAAGGTTGCCCAAACTTTTGCATCCCACTGTATTGGTATCTGTCGCGAACATTCGGGTAACAGTAGATGAGGTGATTAAGCGGCGTGACTGCACCACATTGGCAGCGTAGCCAATATTGCCAAATTGAGTTAAATAATTTACTGCGTATTGGGTTATTTTCATGATACAACTAACAGCGGTATAATATTTGTTGGATGAAAATACGTTTGTCTCGTGCAGATTGACTTCATCGGTGTCCTCATTTATGAGATTTTTTAAAATTAAAACCTATTTAATCATTTCTTTACATAAAAACATAATTAAATAAGAATAAATAATTTATTCTTTGTTTTTGGGATTCGACTTACTACCAAAAACCACACAAGGCATTTTAACAGTTATTAAAGCACTTTAAAAAAAAATAAATTGCAAATATTTCATCGAATTCCCATGAGCTCACCACCTATGGGAGGGGCCAAGGAGGTCAGGTGCAGTGTGAGTTGGGTGGTGGCCGAAGGTGGGGACCTTGGCGGTCCGATCCTCGGCTACAGAAACTGGCTCTTGGGAATGTCACCTCTCTGAAGGGGAAGGAGCCTGAGCTAGTGCGTGAGGTTGACAGGTTCCGGCTAGATATAGTCGGGCTCACCTCGACACACAGCTTGGACTCTGGAGCCAATCTGCTTGAGAGGGGCTGGACTCTCTACCACTTTAGAGTTGCCCCCAGTGAGATGCACAGAGCGGGTGTGGGCATACTTATTTCCCCCCGACTTGGAGCCTGTACATTGGGGTTTACCCCAGTGGACAAGAGGGTGGCCTCCCTCCGCCTTCAGGTGGGTGGACGGGTCCTTACTGTTTGTGCGTATGCGCCGAACAGCAGTTTGGAGTACCCACAATTTTTGGAGTCCCTGGACGGGGTGCTAGAGGGCATACCTTCTGGGGACTCCCTCGTTCTGCTGGGAGACTTCAATGCTCACGTGGACAATGACAGTGAGACCTGGAAGGGCGTGATTGGGAGGAATGGCCCCCCCGATCTGAACCCGAGCGGTGTTCTGATATTGGACTACTGTGCTCATCACGGATTGTCCATAACAAACACCATGTTCAAGCATAGGGGTGTTCATATGTGCACGTGGCACCAGGGCACCCTAGGCCTCAGTTCAATGATCGACTTTGTGGTCATGTCGTCGGACCTGCAGCCACATGTCTTGGACACTCGGGTGAAGAGAAGGGCAGAGCTGTCAACTGATCACCACCTGGTTGGTGATGAGTAGGTTTCGATGGTGGGGGAGGATGCCGGTCAAGCCTGGTAGGCCCAAATGTGTTGTGAGGGTCTGCTGGGAACGTCTGGCACAGTCCCCTGTCAGAAATAGCCTCAACTCCCACGTTTGGCAGAACTTCAACCACGTCCCGAGGGAGGTGGAGGACATTGAGTCCGAATGGGCCATGTTCCGTGCCTCTATTGTTGAGGCGGCTGACCGGAGCTGTGGCCATAAGGTGGTCGGTGCCTGTCGCGGCAGCAATCCCAAACCCGTTGGTGGACACCGGCGGTGAGGGATGCCATCAAGCTGAAGAAGGAGTCCTATAGGACCTTTTTGTTCTGTGGGTCTCTGGAGGCAGCTGATAGGTACCGGCAGGCCAAGCGGAATGCGGCTTTAGTTGTTGTTGAGGCAAAAACTCGGGCATGGGAGGAGTATGGAGAGGCCATGGAGAACGACTTTCAGAAGGCTTCGAGGAGATTCTGGTCCACCGTCCGGCGTCTCAGGAAGGGGAAGCAGTGCAGTGTTAACACCGTATATGGTGGGGATGGTGCGCTGCTGACCTCGACTCGGGACGTTGTGGGTCGGTGGGGGGAGTACTTCGAAGACCTCCTCAATCCCACCAACATGCCTTCTTATGAGGAAGCAGAGCCTCGGGACTCGGAGGTGGTCAAAAAACTCCTTGGCGGCAGGGCTCCGGGGGTGGATGAGATACGCCCGGAGTTCCTCAAGACTCTGGATGTTGTAGGACTGTCTTGTTTGACACATCTCTGCGACATCACATGGACATCAGGGACAGTGCCTCTGGATTGGCAGACCGGGGTGGTGGTCCCCCTCTTTAAGAAGGGGGACAGGAGGGTGTGTTCCAACTACAGAGGGATCACACTCCTCAGCCTCTCTGGAAAAGTCTATTCCGGGGTCCTGGAGAGGAGGGTCCGTCAGATAGTCGAACCTCGGATTTAGGAGGACCAGTGTGGTTTTCGTCCTAGTCACGGAACAATGGACCAGCTCTACACCCTTAGCAGGATCCTGGAGGGTGCATGGGAGTTTGCCCAATCAGTCTACATGTGTTTTGTGGACTTGGAAAAGGCATTCGACCGTGTCCTTTGGGGAATCCTGTGGGGGTTGTTCCGGGAATATGGGGTACCGGACCCCCTGATAAGGGCTGTTCAGTCCCTGTACAATCGGTGTCAGAGCTTGGTCCGCATTGCTGGCAGTAAATCGAGCCCGTTTCCAGTGAGAGTTGGACTCTGCCAGGGCTGCCCTTTGTCACCGATTCTGTTCCTAACTTTTATGGACAGAATTTCTAGGCGCAGCCAGGGTGTTGAAGGGGTCCGGTTTGGTGGACTCAGGATTGGGTCACTGATTTTTGCAGATGATGTTGTCCTGTTTGTTTCATCAGGCCGTGATCTTCAGCTCTCTCTGGATTGGTTCGCAGCTGAGTGTGAAGCCTCCAAATCCGAGACCATGGTCCTCAGCCGGAAAAGGGTGGAGTGCCCTCTCAGGGATGGGAGCGAGATCCTGCCCCAAGTTGAGGATTTCAAGTATCTTGGGATCTTGTTCACGAGTGAGGGAAGAATGGAGAGTGAGATCAACAGGCGGATCGGTGCGGCTTCCGCAGTGATGCGGGCTCTGCATTGGTCTGTCGTGGTGAAAAAAGAGCTGAGCCGTAAGGCAAAGCTCTCAATGTACTAGTCAATCTACGTTTCTACCCTCACCTATGGTCATGAGCAATGGGTAGTGACCGAAAGAACGAGATCGCGAATACAAGGGGCTGAAATGAGTTTCCTCCGCAGGGTGTCTAGACTTTCCCTCAAAGATATGGCGAGAAGCTCAGTCATCTGGAAGGGGCTCAGAGTAGAGCCGCTGCTCCTCCGCATCGAGAGGAGTCAGAAGAGGTGGCTCGGGCATCTGATCAGGATGCCTCCTGGACGCCTCCCTGGTGAGGTGTTCTGGGCACGTCCAATTTGGAGGAGGCCCCGGGGAATACCCAGGACACACTGGCAGGACAATGTCTCTCGGGCTGGCCTTGGGAATGCCTCGGGATTCCCCCGGAAGAGATAGAAGAAGTGGACGGGGAGAGGGACGTCTGGGCCTCTCTGCTTAACCTGCTGCCGCCGCGACCCGACCTGGGATAAGCGGAAGAGGATGGATGGATGGATGGATATTTCATCAAAGTTAGCCAAAAACATGCAAATCTTACATAAAAAAAAATTATAGGATATTGCGACACTGCACGAGTATCATACCTTTGTTAGTTGTATCATGGGTTATTCTCATCTATCTTATATTATGCAGGTAGTGCAGAATTATTCCAGGTTGAAAAGGGGTGTCGCGAAATACGAAAGTTTGAGAACCGCTGGGTTAGAGAAGATTAGGTGAGGGTCCCAATAATTGTGTTCATGCCATTGTCATTTATTTTATTGTTTTTATTCTAAATTAAAAGCAAAGAGTCTGCTCTTTGGAATAAAGAATGGCGGATGACAATCACTGCGGTCAGTTTAAACTTATTTGACAGAAAATCAGGATTCTTGTTTAAAAAGTGGAAAGAGACAAAACTACTGGGGGCATGTCGGTGACACAAACAGTAGAGAGACAGACGTGACAGGTGACATATAAAGATATAAATAGGATTCATTCAAGTCAGCAGACCATCATGGCCGTTGTGGGTTTACATTGAAGTGATTTTTAACACAACATTGTCAAACCAGTTTAATCCAGTTCAGGCCACATTGTGTTAAGTCAGGTGCTCACAACCTCACAAGGCCAATTCAGAGTCGCCAATTCACCCAACATGCATGTCTGTGGATTTTATGAAGAAATCCAAGAGTGACACGAGGAGAACACGCTGTCCTGACAAAGACAACAACTGGGCGCCAAATTCAAAGTCGTGAAGCTCAATCTGTGAGGCCGCAGCTCCAACCCCTCGGGCCATCATGCTGTCCTGAATCGAGTTTTGCCAGTTCTGTTTCTCTTCTTCACATTTCTTATTATTTTAATCCCAAATCTTTTGATTTTAAAGTTAATTTCTACTGAATGAATCATCTCATTTAATGACTAAGAAGCTTCAGTTCACTCCATAATGAGTAAATCATTGAGCTGTCAGTTTGTGATGAAGTGTGACAGTGGATTGATTTTAAATTATTGAGGTGGACTGTGACAATAAAAGTGTCATTTAATAAAGCCAGTGGTCCGTGTGGACAGTCCATTAGAACTCGGACCTCGATGGTGACCTTGTGAGCATAATGATGGAGCTGATCAGCGCAGCCACAGTTGTTTCCTCGCTGCTGATGTGTTGTTTTTCTCTGTTAACTTTGCCTTTTGTAACAATATGAGGATTACATACACATGAGATCAGCTCCTGTCTGTTGGGATTGGACTTCATTTCTCCTCCACTGATTTAAGGACACTTTCATACAGATTTAGCACTTATGAACCCCTGAATGAAGACTCGGATTCCCAGCCAGGTAACTCCCACCTGAAGAGGAGAAGGGGGACACGCACAGGATCTCTGGTGGGGTTCAGGAGCTACGCTTGTCGAGTGCCCCTTCCCTTACTAGTTTTATCAACGTCAGACCACTGAGGCCCAAAACAGATGAACTTCATCTTCTTCTCGGCCCCAGTAAGGATTATTCTCTCTGGTCAGTGTACTGCTGTGTGGACACCTGGCTTACTGCATCAGTTCCTGACTCCACATTAGAACTGCTGGGGATTCTGCTTTACAGAGCAGTTAGAGATGCTGATCATCACACCAAGTCAAAGGCGCAGGAGTCTGCTACTACATTAGTATGTTTGTGTGGACTCCCACCTCTCAGACTGTCTCTGTATCAGCACAGGTGTCCCTCAAGGCTGTGGACGGCCCCCATACTTTACTCCTTGTACCCCAATGACTGCAGGTCCACTGATCCTTCAGTTAAATCATTAAGTTCACTGATGACACCACCACTATTGGTCTAATTTCTAACAGCAATGAAACACCTTCTACGCAAGAGGGGTCTCGTCTTGTGTCTTGGTGAGCTTCAACACCCTGCTGCTCACAAACAGCAGTCACAACCTCTAACAATAGAAATGAAGGATTCAGTAGTCAATCATGTGGACTTCTTCAGAGTTCTAAGCACAACAATCACAAACACTCTCAGCTGGGACATGAACACCACCACATCACTAAGAAGGCACAGCGGTGATTGGACTTCTTACGCCAGATAAAGAAATTAAATATTTCAGAACCAATCCTCGTTCAGTTTCACAAAGCCATAATTGAAAGTGTAATCACATTCTCCATTGGTGTCTGGTTTGGCTCACCAATGTCACACTCCATAAATAAATGAGAGTGTGTGTGAGGTCTGCTGTGCTCTTCATCTGTGCAGACCTGTAGACATCTCGTGTCATTAACCGTGTCATAAGGACCACCACGGACTCATCTCATCAGCTCATCACTTCTTCACACAAACTCCCAAACGCTTCAGTCAATTGAAACTCAAACTAACAGACACCTCCAGAGTTTCTTAGCCAGAGTGACAGCCTCTCCCAGCAGTGACTTAGCCGTCTTCTATGTGTATTCATGTGTTCTGTCAGAGACTGTGTGACGGTATGTGTGTGTGTACAGTGTGAGGACATGTGTGTGTGTGACACGGGAATACACACTACACACTCACACTCTCACTGGCACATCACTATCAGCACATCTCCTTTGTAATTGGATTATTCTACCACTTGGTTTGAAGTTTGTCTTTTTGACTTCAGCTATTTCTGTTAATTGTCTGTGTTGTGCAAAGTCCCGTTACACACTCCAAGATTTCCTCACTCATTTTCTTTTCTCTCCTTTCAGACTTCTGTCCCCTCACACTTGACATCAACACGGCACACAGAGACCTTCATCTGTCTGAAGAGAACAAGAAGGTGACACATGAGTGGACAGTGGCTGAATATCCTGATCATCCTGAGAGATTTAACTGGTGGCCTCAAGTTCTGTGCAGGGAGGCTCTGACTGGGACTCACTGTTACTGGGAGGTGAAGTGCAGTGGAGACTTCATGGAAATTGGAGTCGCATATAAAGGACTGGGCAGGAAAGGAGTGGGCATGGAGTGCGGCCTTGGAAACAACGACAAGTCCTGGAGTTTGCTGTGTTCTCATTCCCAGTACATTGTGTGTCACAATAACATTGAGACGGAAATCAGCGCCCCCTACAGCCCCAGAATAGGTGTGTATCTGGACTGGCCTGCTGGCTCTCTGTCATTTTATAGCGTCTCACACACAATGACCCTCCTGCACAGGTTCAACACCTCCTTCACTGAGCCGCTCTATCCAGGGTTTTATCTTGATCTTCACTGCAGTGTAACAATCAGCCATGTGATCACTGACTAGTACCCTCCACCGGTCACTTGTTGTCTCCTCACCAGACATGTTGTGACCCTCCATTGGTCACTCAAATGGTCCTTCACTTCAGAGTTATTTCTCTGTGAATGTCTGAAGACAAGAACTCACTGGTCAGTCAGATGTCAGCCATACTGACAGAGTTTGGTGTTTTAGTTGATGTCACATTAAACTTTAAACTGCACCTCCTCCTTATCCCCAGATTTGTCACTCTTGGTACTCTGAAGCTCCAACTTCTTCAAAAAATGAATTCTTGGTCAGTTGGCACACACTTGACATGGGTGCACATGTGTGACTTTGCAGTGGACTGGCACCCCGTCCAGGGTTGGCCCACCTTGTCCACAAATCAGAAATTGAAAAGCGGATAAGAAAGACAATGAATAGACAGAAGGGGTCACTGATTGGTCAGTCGCCACACTACTGCCTCTTGTGGCCACTCTGAATATTAAACAGCAATTTATACAAAAAGAAAATCTAAAAGATAAAAGCAGAAAGCATTCAGTGAAATTCTGAGCAGTGAAACATGAAAGGAGAGAATGAGAAACAATCAGAGAGTCCGACGAATGGAGACTTTAACAGGAGGACTGAGGGTGGGACTGAAGTGCAGTGGCGCCCTCTAATGGACACCCGCCATATTATACACATGGGAAAGGTCAGCAGTGAAGGGGGGAGAACAGAATACAGTGCAGTGTAAAAGAAATCAGAATAAAGTAAAAACACAAGAATAAAACACCTGGAATAAAGAACTTTAAAATATTATATATACAACTAATTAAGATTTAAATGAATTAAGAGCAAAATAAGGGAGACACGATCACACAGTCACATGACCTTCAGAGCTGACAGGTGAGCTGACTCTTCTGTAGCCAAACTGCCCCCTCTAGTGGCCACTCTCAATATTAAATGAATGGCAAGGCTGAGGGGGACGAAAGATTTGGGTTTGATCAAATGGATATTTAGTGCAAATTTCTTAATATTGTCATTACCTTTAAGGACAGTGCAGCTTTGTTAGGTTATGGAAGATTCTCTATGGGAAAAGAACATTTATTTGAATTAATCTTTATAATAATCATTATGTATTAACAAAATACAAATCTAATAATTGTTTACATATTGTATAATAAACTCCCAGTGGTGTTTGGTGAATAAACATTAAGGATGACTGACATTTGTCAAATCTGCTCATCTGTGACCTTCTGACTTGTCGACACCTCTGGTCACATCTCCTGTGTTGTCTGATCTGAAGATATAACACTCCGTATTGATGATCCATTTCTTAATAGCGCTGGAAAAGTCAGAATATGCTTTTTAATTCTCAAGTCAAAGGAGTGAGTAACAAATAAGATGTTGATTTGGATTGAATATTTGATTTGTAACTCTAGCAGTGAAATCAATCATTTAGACCTGAGCAGTGCTCTCCATTCCACATCTGAGTGTCTGCGCTCTGTCATGTGTCCCACGTGCCCCTGTGTATCCGCTGTGTGTGTCCGCTGTGCCATCGTATGCCCACTCCAGCCTGACCCCCCCCGCTGAACACACACACAATACTGAGATGTTCAGTTACTAATAAAGATGGACATTAAATGGTGACTTTGACACTCTTGGACACCACAAGAAGTTGAAGAGCATTGAGGACTGAAGTCAGCTGTGATGTTTCATTTTGGGTTTCCTTTTGCCTTTCTGCTTTTTCTTTTATCTTTTTGTTATTTTTTTTTTATTCTTTTGTAAATGTTACTGATTTTGTTGTTGTATTATGGTGTGTTGATGTATATTTTTGTTTTATTAATCTCATGTTTATGTATTTTGTTAGTTTTGTTGGCCTTCATTTTTTTTGTGTGTGTTCTTTGTAGAGCCCAGGGGGATGGGGCCACGTGACACTGCAGCTGGATCTCTGCCCCCAAAGATATTTAAGAAGAAGGTGCAGATGACAAAGCCGCTCCAACACTGGGCTCTGTCCTGTCTGGTGGGCTGTGCTTTACATTTTGATGTTTGGTGGTCATTTTGGTCTTCTGCTCTCATTTAGGTTTGTTGGATTTTGGTCGCTTGAGGTTTTTGTTTTATTACTCCTGCCTTTTTATTTTTTTTTGTAAGTGTATTTTAATCCTTTCTTTAATTTTTATCATTTAAATGTTCAGTAAGCTTTGTTTGGCATATTTTTGTTTTTTTTTTTCATTTACATTTACTCATTTAGCAGACGATTTCATCCGAAGACATTAAAATTGAATTCTTTCTTCATTACAGCGTTGTTGATGTTTTCTTGCTCGAGATCTTTAATTGCTTCACGTTGCTGTCTTTCAGCTCCAATGACGTTTGTCCCGTTATCTAAGCATGTCATTCTAATTTGTCCTCTTCTGCACGTGAATCGGTATGTGGCATTGATATAAGAATCAGAGTCTAAGCTGAGTGGCGTCTCTCTGTGCACAGCTCTGATTGTCAGACACATGAAGATTACTCCACACCTCCTGACCTGACTTCATCATCTTTTAACTTATGAAAGATTCATGGTGTTGGGTCTTGTTCGATGCAAGAGATGGACATCTGAAGTGGAGCTCCGCTAGCAGCGGTGTTATTTTTCATATTATTTGCTTATTATCCTGAGATATCCTGTATTTATTCAACCCCAGAGGGACTGCTACAGTATATGTAAGCACATATAAACATGGCCAACAAGGAGGGGAGTCCGAAAGAATCGAAAACTAAAGCTACACCCAAGGTAAGATCAGCAAGCCCTAGTTCAAGATATGGCATTTCAGAGACAGACCTGGATCAGATGGGCGAAAGTACAGACTCCTCGGGACCACGGTCAGCTACATCGTCGCCGGCTGAGAGCAAAAAGGGGAGTGAATGTACGATCGTTATTGCAGATCTGGATAGCTCGCCGATCGGAGATGATCACCTGAAACTGGAAAAGGCCTTGCAGTCCGTGGCTTCAATTACTCCACGCGAGCCGGGAGCAGCAGGGACACCGGCTACAGTAGAGTCTGACGCTTCATCTACGGTACAAGAAAGCACAATTGAAACGTCTAAACTGCAGGTGATGTTCGCTGAGCTCATGCAAGATATAAAGAAAAGTGAGAAGGCAAATGAGAAAGCAACGGCAAAGGCACTTGAGAGACTAAAACAGGAGGTGAGACAGGAGTTGAAACAGGCAAATGAATGGCTGCGACAGGAGATGCAACTTGAGCTACGACAGGTGCTGGGTAAAATTGAAGAGTGCATTCAGGAAAACTCGGTTAAACTGAGCACGCTTACTGATCAATTGGAGGATCTCAAGGAGACATTCACAACTTGGATTTAAATAGCCGAAAATTTTACTGCCAGTGCTGAAGAAAAAGCAGTAAATGTCAGCTCCGAATGCAAAAAACTCGGAGACAGACTGGCTGCTTTGGAAGATGGAAGTAGAAGGTATAATGTCAGAATTGAAGGTCTGCCTGAGAATCGAGAAAGTTCAAACCCTGTGAAATTCGCAGCTGAACTTTTTCTAAAATAATCGGGGACGACTTTAAAGCAGAATCTGAGATAGCAGCGGCTTATCTAGTACGCAGATCAAATACCGTTAGACCCAGATCTTTTATAGTTCGCTTTGAAGATTATCATTTAAGCTAGAGGTGATGGCACACCTCAGACACAAGCAAGATATTATATATGAAAATAACCACATTCGTATCTTCCTTGACTTCTCTCCAGCAACAGCTACTAAACGCAGCCTTCTACAACATTAAACAGCGGTTACGGCAAGCCAGCGTCAAATACAGCCTCTTGTATCCGGCAAAACTGAAAGTGGAATGGCAGGGTCAATTCTATGTCTTCGCTAGCAAGGAAGAAGCAGAAAAGGAATTAAGAAAGCTGATCCCGGGACTATTCTGATACATAATAGTGAGTCATGGCGGTTAATGATAAAGCAAGGATTAATAATCTACTGTCTGATCTATTTGTCTAAAATACGGGTTTTTATCATCATATATTCTCATTATTACTTAGTATTACTAGGCTATCTGTTTATGTTTCATTGTGCTTAATTACTTTTTCTTTTTTCTCTCTTTTTTTTTTCTTTCCAATTATTTCATCTCTACCCTAAACGAGACTGTTCAATATCATACCCTTGGTTTATTGTTATTGCTATTACTGCATTAAGACTTGTTATGCTTATTCTGGACACATTTTAACACCATCCCGGGTTTATTATCTGGGTGTATCATCTTAATGCACTAAAATTGCTGAAGACTATATATATATTTTAAGTGCAAAATTTTTTTTTTTTTTTTTTTTAGACTATATTGGTAATAGATATCTCTATCTTTTAACCCTAAAGCCCACTGCATGGGGCTTGTTTTGCTTTGGACGTGCTCTGTCTCTGGGTATGTCAGAGGACTGGGACTGTGTGAAGTGGGTTTTAGCCTCACTTGGGGAGGCAAAAGGAGGGTGGGGGTTAAGGGGGGAGAGAAAGAGAGCAGGCTTGATCTATACCTAATCTATCCTCTAATCTTTATAATTATAACTACCAACGTAATAATAAGCTGCATGGCAACAACTCTAGGGAAATAGGAAATTAAGACCAAAGCTGTCTCACTTCCAGTTAAGACTATAAAATGACATCAAAAACTCAGAATCAGTGTCTCCATGATGGGACAGTTAACTTCGTGAGCTGGAATGTTAAAGGCCTGAATCACGAATTAAAGAGAAAGAAAGTACTCTCTCACCTAACAGGTCTAAATGCTAAAATAGTATTTTTACAGGAAACCCACTTACTAAGCAAGGATCAGTTCCGCTGCAAAAGACTGGACTGGCCAAATGTTCCATTCTAGTTTTACAAAGAAAACTAGAGGTGTGGGAATTCTCATACATAGAACAGTACCATTTGTAGCATCAGATGTAGTATTGGATCCTGAAGGGAGATATGTAATGGTCATGGGAGACTTATCTAACTGTAAAATGATTTTGATAAATGTTTATGCACCTAATGTTGATGATAAGGAATTTATACAAAATTTATTTGCATCCATTCCCAATCTGAACACTCATAAAGTTATAATGGCTGGGGACTTTAATTGTGTTCTAAATCCACTTTTAGATAGGACTTCCTCCACAGGGGAACGGCATCTAACACGCAAAGATAATTACAAAGTTTATAACTGATCACAACTTATCAGACCCTGGAGGTTTTAAACCCAAATTCAAGAACATATTCTTTCTACTCACCAG
Organism: Polypterus senegalus; assembly: GCF_016835505.1. Classification (NCBI taxonomy): domain Eukaryota; kingdom Metazoa; phylum Chordata; class Cladistia; order Polypteriformes; family Polypteridae; genus Polypterus; species Polypterus senegalus. The sequence continues at coordinate 247,743,455 of NC_053157.1, read as the reverse complement.
TACATCATTGCTACTCAAGGATTGATTACTTCTTTATAGACAATAACTTCTTGCCTAAGATTAAATCTTGCAAATACGATGCTATTGTTATTTCTGACCATGCACCTATGATCTTGGAGCTAAAATTACTAAGCCCCATACACTCACCCGCAGATGGCGCCTCAACCCGCTTCTATTAGCTGACGAGAATTGTAATGAATTTATATCCAAACAAATCAAATTCTTTCTAGAGACAAATACATCCCCCAGATCTCTGCAGGAATACTCTGGGAAACTCTTAAGGCCTTCTTAAGAGGACAGATTATCTCATATCTTTCCCACAGAAATAAATCGAAGCCAAGAAAGTAGCAGAGATAAAAAGCAAATTACTAAAATAGATGAAGAACATGCCAGACTACCAAGCGAGACTCTACATAGGAAGGCAGGCTCTACATTCAGAATTAAACCTCTTGACAACTAAAGAAACTGAACAACTAATTTACAAATCCAGACATCATTACTATGAACATGGAGAGAAAGCTAATAAGCTTTTAGCTCAACAAATTCACAAGCAAGAAGTGCAACGCAATCTCGTAATCACTAACACGAACGGAGATAAAATCATCGAACACAAAAATATAATGCACACTTTCAGAGACTACTATAAATCCCTATATACTACTGAGTTTAAAGAAGACAATATACAATCTAATGCATTTCTGGATACATTACAGATACCACAAATAGACACTTTTAGTGTGGAGGAACTTGATAAACCTCTGGCATTATCAGAATTACTAGATGCTATAAAGTCACTCCAAGGCGGGAAAGCAGCAGGCCCTGATGGCTACCCTGCAGAATTTTACAAGAAATTCTCCGCTCAGCTAGCTCCCTCCTATTAGCAACATTTACAGAAGCCAGAGATAACCAATCTCTTCCACAAACCTTTCGCCAAGCACTAATCACTGTTTTCAAAAACAAAATAAGGACTTATTACAATGTGCATCATACAGACCAATTTCACTTCTGAATAATGACGTTAAAATACTCTCTAAAATCATAGCTAGAAGGATGGAGAAAGTGCTCCCTTTGGTAATATCACAAGACCAAACTGGATTTATTAGGGGCCGACACTTATCTTCAAATCTTCGACCCTGTTTAATGTAATATACTCACCAACTAAATCAAACACCCCAGAAATATTATTATCATTGGATGCAGAAAAAGCATTCAACATGATTGAATGGAAATACCTTTTTACTACATTGGAGAAGTTTGGGTTTGGCCCGAACATTTGTGCATGGATTAAATTACTGTATACTAACCCAGAAGCTTCAGTTTGCATCAACAACATTTGCTCAGACTACTTTAAACTAGAACGTGGCACTAGACAAGGATGCCCCTTGTCACGGCTACTGTTTGCAATTGCCATTGAACCACTGGCAATACATTGTCGAAATACTGATCAGATAAAGGGGATTAGCAGAGAAGGACTGGAACAGAAAATCTCATTATATGCAGATGATATGGTACTGTATATATCGGACCCAGAAAATTCTGTGCCTGCAGCCTTACCAGCACTCACAGATTTTCAAAAGATCTCTGGTCTCAGAATTAATCTGAATAAAAGTGTACTCTTTTCAGTGAACTCTCAAGCATATAATATTAGTTTAGATACCCTACCTTTTGTCATTGCAGAACAGTTTAAATACCTCGGGGTAAACATCACAAGTAAACATAAAGCTCTTTATCAACAAAATTTCGCTGTCTGCATGGAAAATATTAAACAAGACTTGCATAGATGGTCAACCCTTCATCTCACACTAGCTGGAAGAATTAACACTGTTAAGATGAATATTCTTCCTAAGCTCCTTTTTTTATTTCAAAACTTTGTATAAGACAAAGTCAGGCACGGGTAAGATGCGTGTCAAAGAAATCTCTCAGTCCAAAAGTTCGTTTTAAAAATATTTAGTGAAAGTTAAAGGCAAACAATCCATACAGGAATAAAAAGAAAAATAGTTACACACAAAGAATAAAGTCAAAAAAGGAAAAATGTATCTTCTATAAACTTAGTTTTTCTTATGAAGCTTTGGTTATTTCTATACTTAAAGGTTATTTATTTCTTCTTCTGTATGCTTTAAACATACGGTTCAAAACTCTTTTATTTTACGAGTGACTTCACACTCAAAAGGCCCTTAGGCTGTTGGCACATAGACATGCGCCCAGTCACAGTCACGTGCATAAGCATGAACACGAGCACAAACAAGAACATGTACAAGGACACGGTTAAAAAAATGTATGCCTCTGCACCTTACACAAGGCAAAGCTAAACACTTACTGGAGAACATTGTGTACTCATAACTGTTAAGAAATGACAGGAAAATACCAACTCAATTCTATTCACGGGGGTTATAGGAACCTCCCATATTTTATGCATTATCATCTAATAAATATTCATACATTTTATAGAACTAGGAAAATGGCTCTTACAATTCCAATATACATTAATAAAACATTCTTTAGGCAATTAGATTCAACAATAACTTCATTTATTTGGAATTCAAAACATCCACGCATCAAAAGAGCGACCCTACAAAGACAAAAGGCAGAAGGCGGCATGGCTCTACCTAACTTCCAGTTTTATTACTGGTCAGCAAATATACAGGCGATAAGAACCTGGACACAAATAGAAGAACATACACAGGCCTGGACCACAATAGAAGTAAAATCCTGCAGTACTTCTTTGTATTCCTTGCTCTGTGCTCCAATAAACACACATTATCAGCAATACACTAATAACCCAATTGTGCTCCACTGACTTAGAATCTGGAACCAATGTAGAAAGCATTTTAAGATGGAGAAGCTTCTATCTGTGGCCCTGCAAGAGAACCACCTCTTTCAACTTTCACAAACATATGCCGTTTTTAATATCTGGAAAAAATTTGGGATTAACTTGCTTAGAGATCTTTATATAAACAATTTCTTTGCATCCTATGAACAATTACATTCCAAATGTAACATTCCAGCTACACATTTCTTTCACTATACAACAGGCAAAAATAGCGACCACTTGATAACAGTATTAGCTATAATGAATGAAAGCATGAATTAACTTAAAGATTTACTTAAGAAAAAAGAAAAAAAAAAACACTCCAGCACACAGAAAGCAGACGCTTGCAGGCAGGCAGAGTAGCGAAGGTTAAAAAGAAAAAAAAAATTAACACTTCCTCCCCAGCGGGGAATTGAACTCTAGTCTCTGAGACACGATAAACATGCCGGGCTCTAAGAAACAAATCTTAGCACTATGCCAAGGCAGCTATTGCAGCATTCTTGAACCTTTTGTGCTAGTGTTTATTTGATCTTTGGAAATCAGGCTTTACATATTCTATAGTTTATGCCTACATTTTGTAACATTTATTATTAAAATATGAAAAAGTTTCTGTTTAAACAATGTGTTTACACAGATTACTGTAGAAACGGAACACACATGAAATGCATGAGTTCCAAATAACGATCTATTATTTCTACTCTAAAACTCCAGCAGTTGAGTCACTCCCAGATAATCAAACAAGGCATGAGCTGGGAAAACTTAATGAACGTTCTGCGACGGTGGGGGATGGAATAGCCAGCTGCTTGTTGCTCTTTTTAATCGGCACATTTAGAAGACAAAAGACGGTTGCGGAGCTGTGAGAACGGTTTTAAGGTGGGCAGGATTTACGAGTTTTTTCGTAGACTCTGGTAATTCTAGTGTTAAAATTTTTGTGTTATTTCAGAATTGCAGAAGAATGGCAGCTAATCTCTGAAATCAGCAAGATCAGATAACCTGAAGGCAGCCTTTTTGCAGTACAGTTCTCTCCCTGCTACTGGAGTAACACAGACAGAAGCCATCAAAACTGATAAACAGCAAGTGGAGGAAGAAATCGTAATTCACACTGGAAAAATAACATATTGTTGCCCTGAATGTGGTAAGTCGATTTCAACGAGAAGCCATCTTCAGCGGCACAGAAGAATCCACACAGGAGAAAAACCTCATTGCTGTCCAGAATGTGGAAAATCATTCTCAACAGGAAGCCATCTTCAGAACCACATACAAATTCACACACGAGAAAAATCTCATTGTTCAGAATGTGGTAAGTCTTTCCAAAGCAGATGCCATCTTCAGAACCACAGAAGAAGCCACAGAGGAAAAACCCCACATTGTTGTCCAGAATGTGGTAAGTCGTTCTCATATATAAGCAATCTTAATAGGCACAGAAGAATCCGCACAGGAGAAAAACCTTTTTGCTGTCCATAATGTGGTAAGTCATTCTCATTGAGAAGCAATCTACAGAGACACATGAGAATTCACTCTGGAGAGAAACCTTCTTGCTGTCCAGAGTGTGGCAAATGATTCTCACATCAAAGTATGCTTAGGTACCATAGAATAATTCACACTGGAGAGAAGCAGTACACCGGTTCTGAATGTGGTAATGGGTACTCTTTCAGAAGAAGTTTTCAAAGACACACACAAAATCATATTGGAGTAAAGCCTTTCCCAGAATTGAAAAAAATATTTTCCAATTGACTCCTCAACAAAAAAAAAATAAAGAAAAATCTGAATGAGGTAAAGGACTCCAGGATAAAGTAGTTAATAAATACATAAGAATAGTGGAGAAAACACTGAAGGTGGCAAACAGATCGTAGATGCAAGGTAACCTCAGAGCCACATCTGAATTCACACTGGAATACAAAACATATTTCACAAACAGCAAGAATCTTCTTCAACAACTTATAGGTGCAAGAAAGAACCTCATTCTTGTCCTAAATGTGGTTAACGCTTTTTAGACAGCAGTGGTCTTCAGAGTCACAAATCACCTGCCTACTTGTAGTAAGTTCTGAATTTTGAGTGTGTTCCTCCTGTATCAGCCATCATCAGCAACATGTAAGATTTCATGAAGAACTCAGAAACCGTACTGCCAGGATGTCAGCCATACAGGGACTGAGTATCTCTGCCCCAGTGCTCTGACATAAGATGGTGAACAATACAAATACCAGAAAACAGAATGAGGTAGTAACAGAACTGTGTGGTGATGATAACTTCAACCACAGAACATGACTGAAAAAGTTCAATGTAATAATGAAAAAATGGAGAAGTCAAATTAAATCAAATCCACAGTGCAGTGCAAACCACCAGGAGGTGCCACTGACAACAAGGGGAATATTTTGATTCGAAGCTTATGAGAGTGGGCCTTATCTGAGTAGCAATGAACTAGTACCGTCTCTGGGATGTCATCTGATGGCTGATGCCTGGGCTGAGTGCAGACAGCCGTTCTTAACCCTCAAAATGAAAAATTCATTTTGTGACGTCAACTGACAGCCAATGCTGTCCAATCAGATACTGGGGAGGGGCATTCGAGGAGGACAGGAGACTAAAAAGAGAGCCGTCACATGACAGACCAATGTAGAGGGGTTTTATAAGACTTTTATACTAAATTAGGTTATCATTTATAAAAGACTAGCAAAATACCTGCGCTTCGCAGCGGAGAAGTAGTGTGTTAAAGAAGTAATAAAAAAGAAAAGGAAAAATTTTAAAAATAACGTAACATGATTGTCAATATAATTGTTTTGTCACTTTTATGAGTGTTTCTGTCATATACAGTATATATATATAGACACACACATATAACCATGTATATACATATACACATACACATACTGTACATATACATACATATCTACATATCTACATATATACATATACATATAAATATACATACATCCACATATATATATATATATATATATATATACATATCTACATATATACACACAGACATACTGTACATACACACATATATATACAGTATATATACACACACATACATATATGTACATATATGTACATATATATATATTGTAGCAGATAGAGGTGTGGTCCACCTCTAACAACCTCAGGTATCACTCTGAACACCAGGTGAAAGTATAATAATTATTATTTTTATTAATATACAGTGCACCAAGCACCCTCCACTCCACAATCATAAATCACCAATAAACTATAAAATACTCTTTCCTCCTCGCCCAGACACTTCGCCCTACTACCTCCCAGCTCAGCACACTGTCTGGGACCCCCCACAATCCTTTCATACACCCTGACCCGGAGGTGTTCCTGTCCAATCAGTCCACAATTCCTTATTCCTTCCGGGTCAGGGCAAACAGTCATTTTCTTCACCCCAGGAGCACGTTGTTTCTTCCCATCACATGACTATGACATACTCCCGGGTTGTAGGGCACATGCGAGCTTATGAGCCCCCCTACAGCAACGCCTGGTGGCCCCCAAGGTATCCAGCAGGGCTGTGTAAAAACACTACAAAGTCCATGATGCCCTGCTGGAACTCGGGGCATGATCATGTTGTCGGGAGGGCTACTCCTGGTGGCCTGGGGGTGAGGGCCGGAGTAACATGCCGACAATCCACCACAATATATCTATACTAATAAAAGGCAAAGCCCTCACTGACTCACTCACTGACTCATCATTAATTCTCCAACTTCCCGTGTAGGTAGAAGGCTGAAATTTGGCAGGCTCATTCCTTACAGCTTACTTGCAAAAGTTGGGCAGATTTCATTTCGAAATTCTATGCGTAATGGTCATAACTGGAAGGTATTTTTCTCCATATAATGTAATGGAGTTGAGTTCGATGGCCGTGGGGGGCGGAGTTTCGTGTGACATCATCACACCTCCCACGTAATCACGTGAACTGACTGTCAATGCAATACGTAGAAAACAAGGAAGAGCTCCAAAAAGCGCTGAAGAAAACATGCATTATACAATTGAGAAGGCAGCGAAACAATAAGAAGCGAGTGAGTGGCACATAGAACCATATTCATGAGTGCAGCTACTTCGGAAACAAAGCATGGTGTAAACCTAAAGTTTAAATTAAGTTCATAGACAGGATGCCGCTGGCGTTTCTCATGCCCACGGGTAATGCGGGATAGAAGTTTAATGAGAGAACGCAGGATATAAACGAGAGTTTTAATCACTTTGTAACTAAGTTCAAATTGCAGGTGAAGGGCTGTGCTTATGCAAATTCCGAGAGACTGTGTTTGTGGGGGATTGACAGTTAAGGCGGGTGGGGGAGTCACATCATCATCTCCCCTCCCATTCACCTCATTTCGCTCTGAGCTGAGCTCCGCAGCTAACACAGTGTTACGAAAGCGACTTTGTGACGCTGCCACCAAATACTCACTTTCAATTCAATGGGCAGGCTATTTCGTATCAGTGCAATACGCTGCTTGTTAAAACGGATGACTCCCGCTGTTACGTGCAAGTCTGCGTGGATTTTATGATCTATCGTATCTGTTCAAGTTCTATTTAAATTTTAAATAGAAGGAATTTTTATTTAGTCGACAGAAATATCTTTGGTAGGAATGTAAGTTAAATGTAGGCATCATTGCATAAATTTTTCTTCACCATACAAATGTAAAGAGTAAATTAAGCCTTACATTCCAACCAAAGATATTTGTGTCGAGTAAATCAGGGGTGTCAAACTCAATTGCACAGGGGGCCAAAATCCAAAACACACTTTAGGTCGCGGGCCGAACAGGATAAACATTTATAGAACACACTAAAACTAAACTTTTAAACTTTTAAAATTTAACTTTTTTTGAACATAAATATGAATAAAAACCGACAGGAATATTATTCCGGAATAAATAAACTCAAACCTTAAATAATATTTTGCTCTCCATAAAAATATATCCTGTCTAAATTATACAAGTTAGAAATAAAGTAAACGTTAAAAGAACAAACATTGAAATTTCTTTACTCTTATGTAATTTTATATAAAAAATAAACTTAAATTTTAAATATCCCAAAAGATTTTGCTCTCCATAAAAATATATCCTGTCAAAATTATACAAATTCAAATATGAACATGCTGCATAACAAACCCTGGAAATATAAATAAAATGTGTTCTTTTCAGCAATAACAAATCAAATCATTCAGTTGTCTTTGCTCTTATGTCATTTTATCAGAGCTGGACGCCTGGCATCTTTTTTTTGGCATGAAGTTCGTTTCTGTTTGGTTTGAGGTTCTGTGTTGTGGAGATTCTCAGGATGGACTGCAGGTGCTCATCAGTGAGGCGACTCCTGTGTGCTGTTTTGTTAGTCTTCATCACTGAGAAGAGCTTCTCACACAGATATGTGCTACCAAACATGCACAAAGTTCGAGCCACATGTAGACGGAGCTGGGGCATTTCTGCGGGAATGGAGTGAATAAAGTGTGCGGGCCGTGCAGTACCGTACTTTGCCTTCAGTGTGCCATTACACTGCAGCTCAATCACCTCCATCTCAATCTGCACAGGTGCAGTTTCCACATCGACGGCAAATGGGTTGCGAAACAACTCAAAATTCTTTTTTTGTTCTTCCAAGTCACCAAAGTGCCGTGCAAACTCAGTGCGCTCAGTTTATCAGCAAAGTGCGTATTCGGGAACACCGTTGTGCCGACTTGGTTCAACATTACTTGGCAACAGGGAAAGTGGGGCAAGTTGCACTGGTGCATTTGTGTCTCCCATAAAAGCAGCTTCACTTGAAATCACTTTGTGATTGTGCACGGGTAAAAACGTCTGCTGAAGTGTCAGATTCTTCTTTAACTCTTCTGCTTTCTGTATCTTCTCAAAAAGTCAAAAAGTCAAAGTGAACTTTATTGTCATCTCAACCATATACAAGTATACAGATAGACGAAATTGCGAAGCTCAGGGTCCACAGTGTTACAACATGATGTGCAAATAGTAAATTAAAAATAGAATAAAAATTTTAAAATTTATAATTAAAACACAAACAAGACAAGACATTGTGCAAAGATAGGACAAACAAGTAGCAGCAATATTGATGTGTAAGATATGTAATATAATAAGTAAATAAATAATAAATAATAGATATAGATAATACAGAAATTATCAGTGTATGATAATAGTTGTTTAAGATGTGTGTAAACAATGACAGGTCAGAATGTTTCATAAATCCTTAGAGGTCAGTATGAGATTTTCAGTTCTTAGCTGGATAGTGGTTTTCATGTATAAAAGTTCTGTTTTTAGTGGTGGTTGAGGCCGTGTGGAAGGTCCCAGGGGGCAGCCTGGTGTTAAGGAGTCTAACAGCTTGGGGATAAAAACTCTCCTGCAGCCTGGCAGATTTGGCTTTGATGCTGCAATATCTTCTCTTGGATGGCAGAACTGTGAAAAGTCCATGTGAGGGGTGTAAGGGGTCCTGCACAATGCTGCAGGCCTTGTGGACACTGCGTTTGCAAAATATGTCCTGTAGTGAAGGGAGAGGCACCCCAATAATGTTCTCTGCTGTCTTTACTATCCTTTGCAGGCGCTTGCGGTCGGATATGTTGCAGTTTCCATACCAGACAGTGATGCAGCTGGTCAGGACACTCTCTATGATGCCTCTGTAGAACATGGTGAGGATGGAAGGGGGAAGACGTGCTTGATTCAGCCGCCTCAGGAAGTGTAGTCTCTGCTGGGCTTTCTTGATTAGTGATGAGGTGTTATGTGTCCATGTAAGTTCCTCAGTTAAGTGCACACCGAGGAACTTGGTACTCCTAACAATCTCCACATCTAAACCGTTGATGCTGAGCGGGATGTGGGCAGGACGTGATTTTCTGAAGTCCACGATTATCTCTTTTGTTTTGTTGACATTGAGAGATAGATTGTTGTCTTCACACCATGCGGACAGCCATTTCACCTCATCTCTGTATGCTCTTTCATCATCCCTGCTTATCAGTCCCAGCACCGTCGTATCATCCGCAAACTTGATGATGTGATTGGTGTTGTGCGTGGCTGTGCAGTCGTGAGTCAGCAGGGTGAAGAGCAGTGGACTAAGCACACAGCCCTGCGGTGCTCCAGTGCTCAGTGTGATGATGCTGGAAGTGTTGTGGCCCATCCGAACTGACTGGGGCCTCTCTGTCAAGAAGTCCAGGATCCAATTGCAGAGGGTGGTGTTCAGGCCCAACCTGCTCAGTTTTACAACCAGCTTTGGAGGGATGATTGTGTTGAAGGCAGAGCTAAAGTCTATGAATAGCATCCTGACATATGTGTCTTTTTTATCCAAATGTGTCAGGGAGATGTGAAGGGCAGAGCATATGGCATCCTCAGTTGACCTGTTTGAACGGTATGCAAACTGAAGAGGGTCAAGGGAGGCAGGAGATTAGTCTTTATGTGTGACATGACTAACCTTTCAAAGCACTTCATTATGATTGGTGTGAGTGCAACTGGTCGGTAGTCATTCAGGCATGTCACTGATGACTTCTTTGGCACTGGTATGATGGTGGTCGACTTGAAGCATGTTGGGACTGACGACTGGCTCAGAGATGTGTTGAAGATGTCTGTGAGGACACCAGCCAGTTGACTTGCACATTCTTTGAGCACAAGACCAGGTATGTTGTCAGGTCCTGCAGCCTTCCGTGGATTGACTCTGGATAGAGTCCTCCTCACATCTGTTATGGAGAGACAGAGTGCTTGGTCAGTGGAGGGAGGTGTTGCTTTTCTCGCAGGCTCTTTGTTCTGTGCCTCAAACCGTGCAAAGAAGTTGTTCAGCTCATCCGGAAGGGAGGCATCACCATTGCTGCTGTGTGGGTTGGGCTTGTAGTCTGTAATTGTCTGAACGCCCTGCCACATACAACGTATGTCTCTGGTGCTGCTGAATTGTTTGTTGATCCTCTGCACGTATGCCCACTTAGCTCTCCTTATAGTGCGAGACAGGTTGGCTCTGGTCACCCTGAGGGCGGCCTTATCTCCAGATCTGAAGGCTGCATTTCTGATCTTGAGCAGCTTGTGCACTTCTCTTGTCGTCCAGGGCTTTTGGTTGGCTCTTGTGGTAACATCCTTGGTAACAGTAACATCCTCTATGCATTTGGAGATGTAGCCAGTCACAGAGTCTGTGTACTCCTCCAGATTGATGGAGTCACCATCCATAGCAGCCTCTCTGAAAATGTCCCAGTCTGTCAATTCGAAGCAGTCTTGGAGAGCTGAAACCGCACCAACCTGCCACACTCTGATGCTCTTGCGGCTGGTTTAGTGCGCTTCAGCAGGAACTTGTATGCAGGAACCATAAAAACGCTGATATGATCTGAACAGCCCAGGTGAGGGTGGGGTAGTGCCTTGTAGGTGTCAGGAGCGCTCGTGTAAACATTGTCCAGACAGCTTCCCCCTCTAGTTGCAAAGTTCACATGCTCGGAGAATTTTGGGAGAAATGACTTCAGGCTGGCATGATTGAAGTCTCCAGCAATAATGAAAAATGCCTCGGGGTGCGTCGTTTGCAGTTTACTGATGATCTCGTAGAGTTCCGCTAGCGCCTGGTTAGCATTTGCGCTAGGTGGGAGGTAGACGGCCACCACCATCACGCAAGTGTATTCCCTTGGCAGGTAGAAAGGCCGACACCTTACTGATAAAACCTCTATCAGCGGGGAACAGTGTCGCGCAACTGAGGCAGCGTTCGTACACCACTCTCTGTTCACATAAACACAAAGTCCGCCCCCGCGGGTCTTACCGGACAAAGAGGCGTCTCTGTCCGCTCGGAAGATGGTCAGTCCGTCTAGCTGGATGGCCGAGTCTGCAATGTTTTCCTGGAGCCATGTCTCAGTGAAAATAAAGATGTAGCAGTCTCTCATTTCCCACTGCTTGGCCCGCTGCAACTTTATATAATCCAGCTTGTTGTCCAGCGATCGGACGTTCGCAAGAAGAATAAACGGTATCGCAGGTCTGGTGGGGTTAGTTTTTAGCCTTCTGCGAACACCGCCGCGTTTACCTCGTTTCTGTTTCCGATCTCTGTGCTTGCGTTTTCGCCAACTCAGCTTCTCAGGCTGCCGAAGTAAGCAAAGGCTACGGAGCGTCTCAGTCACCTCACTGGATATTTCGGCACAGTTTCTTTGGAAATCTAGCAGGATTTGCCACTCGTAAATGTATGTCTGCATACTACTATCACTTAAATCTACTTTTCTACTTATACTAGTTAACAAAGACGAACAAAGATTAACACTAAACACTGCGGACTCGGGAGCTCTGTAAGCCGCAGCCTGCACGGGCGCCGCCATGTTCCGTTACTTCTGCATTGGATTCAGGTCTTTCAGGTTATCCTGATGTTTTGTCTCATAGTGCCGTCTTAGATTAAATTCTGTAATTACAGCCACATTAGCTCCACAAATGAGACACACGGGTTTACCGGCAATGTCAGTAAACATATTCTCAGCCTCCCATCGGTTTTTAAAGGCTCTGTGTTCAGAATCACCTTTTCTCTTTGGCATCGTGTGAGCTAGCTTCGCAATAACTTGCAGCATCATAAGCTAGACTTGATTACCGCAGTACGTGTTCGGCAAGGGAGCTGAAGCGCTGCATTATGGGATCTGTAGTTTATTGTGTTACCAGCACTTCATATCCCCGGGCCATTAATAACAATAATACAGTATATAAAATGATCTTGCGGGCCGTATATAATTTAATGCCGGGCCGGATGTGGCCCACGGGCCTTGAGTTTGACACATATGGACTAAATAGAACTTGAAAAGATATATTTTTTCGAATGTGATCGCGCAATTCAGATTGAGTTGACGCACACTACAGTACATTGAGCCCGCGTGCTATAGTGGTTTTACCTGCATGCCTCAATAAGTTACCCTCCCCTCGCTCTTACTTTTTTACCGTTCATCTAATGAATACACTGAGTATGGCTTTACCAAAACAATCATTGATGGCGAATAAAGTATCCATTATTCATAAAGCTTCAATTGGTGATCTGTCTTTATGCGTTAACCGCATATTTTTTCATACGTCTCAAACCAAGGGGATGTGAGGGTAATATGAAAGCGCGCGTACATACTTAGTGCATCCCCTCTCGGGAATCGAACCTCGGATGTCGGCGCTATTGCGCTATGGCATGTGACTTGTCTGTTTGAGAGAATGTAGATCAGGATATATATATATATATATATATATATATATATATATATATATATATATATATATATATATATATATATATATATATATATATATATATATATATATATATATATATATATAGAAGTAGTGTGTTAAAGAAGTTATAAAAAAAAAGGGAACATTTTAAAAATAACGTAATATGATTGTCAATATACAGTATTTGTTTTGTGAGTGTTACTGAGTGTTACTGTCATCAAGGATTTGATTATCATTATTTCTTTCAATCAGGTTCGTATTTGTTGGATGTGTTGTGTTCAACTTACATTCCGTGTTTGTCAATCGTAAAGATAAAAGGTTTCATTCATCGATTCGTTTCTTACTGCATCAACAAACAGCTCGTCTTCCTCTTTATCTGAGACCTGACACACTGCATGCACGTTTTTTTTTTACTGTCTTCCTTTAGCTGGACATTGACTTTTTCCACCGTGTGCTTTGTTTCCACAGTAGCTGCACTTATGAATATGCTTGTATGCGTCACTCGCTTCATATTCTTTTGCTGCTTTCTCAATTGTGTAATCCGTTTTTTGTTCAGCGCTCTTTGGAGCTCTTCCTTGTTCTCTGCGTACTGCATTCACAATCAGTTCACGTGAGCCGCTTGGAGTACATGCATCGAAGGTTCTCAGCTGTGCTTGTGCTATCTCATGCGATGTCCACGGCTTTATTTAATGTTAGCTAAGACCCGGCACTTAAAAGTTTGTCTCACAGTTTCGCTGAGTTTATGCCAAACACCACCCTGACCATCTCATCTTTGTTTCCATAAGCACAGTCCTTCACCCACGAATATTTAGCGGCAAAGTGTTTCTATTGGATTGCCACAGACGGACAGCCTTATATGGGCAGGAACTCAATTACATGGGAGGGGTGACGATGAAGGATGCAACTCCACCTTACACGGCGACCGAACTGCAGGCTATGGCCGGTATATATGTACATAAGTAGGTTCCAGTTATGACCGTTACACGTAGAATTTCGAAATGAAACCTGCCTAACTTTTGTAAGTAAGCTGTAAGGAATGAGCCTGCAAAATTGCAGTCTTCTAACTACACAGGAAGAATTGGAGAATTAGTGATGAGTCAGTCAGTCAGTGAGGGCTTTGCCTTTTATTAGTATAGATAAGAGTCTTTACAAACCAATCACATTCATCAGCTGTGTGTCAAGGGTGAGTCCAAAAGTGGGAATTTAAGAAGATCGAAATAAAAATAAAATGAAACATTCAGGGTTCAAATTGAAATGTTTAAGACCTGAAGAAGGAGTCACAACAGCATGCTAGGTTTAGCACGGGGGACCACAGTTGTGAAGAATTTCAATTGATATATAGAAGGAATATTATTTAAAATAATAATAATTTCATGAGAAATTGAACACCATAATGAATACATAAAACAATGAAAATGAAATGAACTGATTTTATTGTCTGACATATAAGAGAAAAAGTGTAGACAAAGCAGAAACACACAGGGATCTCTGCTGACCCACGTATTATTTTGATAAATTCACCTAACAATATAACAGATGTTCCTTTGCTCCATGTCAGTATATCCTGGGTGCTGTGTGAAGGATGCTCTAAAACTCCGAATGTGTTGGTTCAGGTTTCAGTTTGAGTTCAGCAGCTTCTTCTTATCGATACCCAACACAACGTTTCTTCACCTTGAGACTACAAGCTGGGGGCCACAGAAGCTCAATAAACTTCAAAAGCAGGATGGACGATTAGAAAGCTCAACACAAAGCTTCGGCTTCATTTACTTGACAGAAAACTCCAAAAAGCACAAGTGGCCCCTTCTGTACCCCCACCTCTGAAGGTCAAATTTGACCCCCTCACTACTCATTGTTGATTCACTCTGCTTGGACTTTCTGTATTTTGTAAGTTTATGTTTCATTTTTTGGCCACACTTTTTTTTACATTTAATGTCATTAATGTTCTCAAATGTGTGAGTATAGCTTGACTCTTACAAGGACTTATCTAAAAAGGGTACATTGGCCATGAAATGCAAGAAGGCAGAAAAATATAAAAAGTGGAAACCACAAAATGAAGAGGTGACATCAATGAAATATGCTCAGTGGCAGAGGTGACGAGGACAAAATCAGAAAGGACAGCATAGAAAAGGCAGGTACATACTGAAAACAAAAGAAGAAAGCTGATTGGTGGAAAGACCTGTCAGTCACTCCTGAGTGGATGGTTGAGGACAGCCGTGGCATGCAGACTTCAGAGTTCATGTGTTTTTAATTTCAAATCTGTGACCATGCACTGAATAAGTCTTTGGAGACAGCAATGGCAAGTCTATTAAAGCCGTCATATTTAGGGCTTTGTTGGATATCCTCGCTGGAATTGAACTGCGAATTGGAAGCTTCATTCTGTTAAGTTGTTATATTCTATATCTTATATATGTGCTCCTATTTGTAGGATTACGGGATGGCATCCTGACTAGGAGTAGGGCATTCAGGGTTTGAGGAGTGGTTACTCGTGTCGGGTGTGTTTTATGGGAGAGAAGAATAAAAAGTGTGTGGCTAACATGAAAGGTGTTGTGTTGTTATTAAAGTTTAACATTCATAGTAGAGGATGGCTGATAATTGTAGAATCCTGCCTGCATTTGACAAGAGAAAGGCACGCGAGAGCTGGAATAATGAAGATTTAATATGGACGGAGCTGAGAAATAAAAAACATGCACTTGGGATTGGACTGTCACTTACAGGGATGGCATTGAGATGTCAATTTGAGCAGAATACCTGAACAAAGATGAAGGTGCAACTATTCTGATAGAAAGGCTTGATGTTGTGTTTAAAGGAGAAAAAGGATCGTATCTATGAGGATATTCAGATTTTACAGAGTTAAAAGGCCGAGTTCAGTTTCTATGGTGGATTAGATCATTGATTTGGAGCAGAGGTACTGCTGATGGGTAATTCCACGTCAAATCATCACACTTTTACTCCTATTTAAATAAAACCAAAATTTCTGGAGATGTTCATGACATTATAATGTAGCTTTAGTTAAAATTTGGCCAATTTTAAAATATAGGTTTTCTTTCTATTCAAATTTTAATATTATAATCCCTCATTACATGGTCATTTTGTCATTTTGGGGTTAGCATAGTATTTTCACAAACTACAGAGCTGGAAAAGATCTTTGAAACAACATGAGAACCATTTCTTTTCACTTATATTTAGGTAGAAATTGCCAGTCAAAGTCCTAATCCAGCACAGTGTTCAGACTTTGTTATCTTAAATCTCCTTATTATTGTTGATCCAAGACACGTGCAATTTCAGTTCCATGGGTCTCTCAGATGAACAAATCAGCAGGCCAAGTCTCATTAAAATCTGTGACAATGAAGTCCATAAGTGTGATGATATGACATGAAGTGATCTGCATGTGTAGAAATAACATGGCTGTCCCTGATGCTGTGTGAGCTTTTAAGCTGTTTGACACGACGTGTTTAGATACAAACCAAAGGCAGCTGGCATTAACAGCATGGATGGCACTTAATTTTACTTCATTGGAATTGGTACAATGAGAATTTTAGTATTAAAGTGAAGTCTAGTAACAATGGGCATTACTGTCACTCATGAAACTGCGTTTTTCACCAGTCAGAGACAACACAACAGGTGGCATTCACAACACAGCCAGAAGAAGTCATCACTTACAGGCAATAATTTGCTAGACAAATATGGTAGGAGATCAAAGTGCATTATCGTCAGAGCACTGGGCTAAAGACTGAAACAAAAATAAATGAACAGGTGATAATAACAGAGCAGACTGGAAAACAGAGGACTGTGAAGAATGAAACATGACATCATTTACAAAGGAATCAAACTCAGACACATTGAGTGTTTTGGTCGAATCTTTAGGATTAGCGGTAATTGATTCTACTTGCAAACTCACAGTCTATGAAGAGAAACTCTTAGACAATGACATCAGTCAGCCTGACCAGAATGAAGTCACAAAGCTGAGGAACTCAAACATTTCCAGCAGCTGAGCTTTCATATTTGGAGGTGGCAATGTTGTGCATTCCACCAAACGAGTGAAAATTCCTGTAAAGATTGGAGAGACGCGATGTGGCACTGAAACAGAAGTGGTGCCAGCTGAAATACCAATGTTGTTAAGTAAAGAGAGCAGAGGTTGGGAGAAGGCACTGATTACAGTGAACTGTCACACCAATGACACGGCAAGCCCCCCAAATTGACACCCCAGTGCAGCCGTGCAGCAGGTGGCACCTCAGCGGCACACTGAACAGTCGCAGGTTTGTTACGATGGCTGGAGTGCCAGTCCTGCCAGCAACACCCAAGTTTTCACTGCAAGTTGGAGGACCTGACTACTGATTAACGTCATACCCAGGATGGATGTTCAGTTAAATGTCCTTAGAAAGGGAAGGGACACCTTTAGGTTTATCATGAATGCCGTGATCACTTTGACTGTGTGACTGGTGTTTGTAGGTCTCAATGGAGCAATATGTACACAGCAAGAAATCTATACGGAGAATCTTCAGACTACTGCCATAGAACCATCTAGAGTCACAAAAAGAGATGATCCCCTCAGTGCACTTTAACTGGGACACCTCAGGTCAAAAACAGGGCTGACTATCTGGGTGGGCAGCCAAAGCAGACCTGATGTAACGTTTGATGTCTTCATCTCAACATGCAGCACAAAACCTGCTAAGGACACAAGGTCGTAATACATTGTGTTTAATTTTATTTCCTGAGGTATTACTGAACTGTAATGCTTCTAAATGCCATTTAATTGCTTATATGTTTTATACGCTAGCTGAAGAGGTTACACTTTACACACACAGGCAAAGGCCTTACGTGCAGTTTGTTTAGTCTTAAAAAAGCTCGGCTCCTGCACTTCTCAAAACAAAGTTTGCCTGCTTGCTTCCTCAGAAAGCTCATGATGACCTCGTCTCACAGCTCGACTCTCAGAAACTCAGATCAAGAAGGACAGACGGGCAAGAGGCCTCTCTGACAAAATAAATGGTGTCCTTTTAAGGTTGTTTCACGCCTAAACTTTTCATAGCTAAGAGCACAAAAACTAACAATGCAGCGCATTGATCCTTGATCAAAATTCTCAACATATTTTCCCCCTTTGGGTTCAGCTAAAGACCCAGCCACTTGTCAGTCAATTATCATGGCTCACACATTAATCAATAAGTATCAAAAAGCAAACGTGAATTAAGAGTAAATCTATAGCAATGACATTGATTAAACAGCAACATTTTAGATATTAAGCAAACAGCACAATTCAAAAAGTCTTTCAATCCATTGCTTTAATCCTGGAAGGCACGATGATGGTAAAGGTACTTCAACTCAGGGACTTTATGCACCGACTATTAAAATTTGTCCTGCAGTCTGGCAGCCTGACCTTACTTATGTCACTTGTTCAGTAACAACTGGATGACACTGACAATGACATCTGGTCCTCCAACTACCCTGACCAGGATTATATCCGCTTGTCAAGTGGTATCATTCACATGCGTGCCAGGATAGCAGCACACCATATTAGACGTTCAGCCATTATAGAAAAATTGCATCACACTTCTCCTAACATTTGAGTCCCTGACTATCACTACTTCCCTCTTCTGGTGGATTGGTTTGGAGGTGACCATTAGGGGCTCCTAATCCCTGAAAACTATCTCAGAGGTTAGCTATCCTGGTTTGCATGTTCCTGAAAATAATCAGACACCTCTAGCTTTGGGGTTGAGATCACCAGACAGTGTGCACCTCTTACCTTTCACTTACGTCCAACTCTTTCCTACCTCTAACTATCCCTCTGGTCTGGAGTGTCCTCTGTTACTATTCTGGAGTGCCCATTACATCTCTAAATGATACCTGGGTGAGTTATACTCATAAGAGCTATAGTTGAAATGGTAGTGGCATAATAAGGAGTTAAAACAGTAAATGAAATACAAATACATCAACCCTGGAAAAAAAGACATACAATGCTAAGTTTTTCAATGAAGAGTTGAAGGATGTAGAAACAGTATTTACACAAAGTGTTCATGAAATGAAGTGATGTAAGAAACCCCTGACCAACCACTAGCACTAGAGTTGAATTTTTACAGGGCTGTCTGTTTATATCTCTTACTGCAGTGTTTCTCAGCCTTTTTCTTTTTTAGTTTTTGTGCCCCCCTCCCTAAAATTTCTATGCACATTTTCAGATTTTTGATTATATTGAGGTCCACTCAACAACACTAAATTTTAATTTGGAAATGCACTTTTGGTTGAAATGCTCAAGTCTGGATCACACTGGGGCATCGCTAATATTTATTTTTTTTATCATCAAAATATACAGTCACACATGTGACACATTTACAATTAAAATTCATGTGGTAAAATATATGTAAAACTCAAACATTTCTTCGGTTTTCATTAAATTTTATGATTTTTTTAAAATAATTTTAAGAATTACACAGTTTGAATTATTCCATTCCATAATAATAAAAAATAAATTACAAATATTATAAATACTATCACTTCTTATTTCTAAAACAATAAGTAACATATTAGCGATTGCAGAAGTTACGTATAACGGTGAGAGAGAGGACTGCACCTGAATTCTGATGTCTGCTTACGGGCGGTCAGCCCTAACTACACTCGTGTCTAGACGAGTCTTGAAATGACGAGTGACGCCACTAATTGTATGAGCCTCTTTAATTTAATTGAATCAACACACAGAGAGTCACAGACTGGTGCCTTTATCTTTATTCACGTCTATACATTCTTTATTAACATTGTTGTACCGTCACAAGCACCATGAAAACTATAAACAAAAAATATAAACTTAAATTTTTTTTAACATTTTACAAAGAAACAATAAATGAGA
This sequence comes from Polypterus senegalus, assembly GCF_016835505.1. Taxonomy (NCBI): domain Eukaryota; kingdom Metazoa; phylum Chordata; class Cladistia; order Polypteriformes; family Polypteridae; genus Polypterus; species Polypterus senegalus. The sequence goes on along the minus strand of NC_053157.1, from coordinate 247,723,693 downwards.
CAAAATATAATCAATTGTATACCTGGCTCCATTTGCCAAGGGTGCAACAATTTTAAAGATGACCATTTTCAAGATCAGCATTTGCCTTGTTATTTCCTTACAGTTTCTCCACACTTCGGGGCCTCATGCATAATGCCGTGTGTAGAATTCGCACTATAACATGACGTAAGCACAAAAGTGGAAATGTACTTACGCAGAAAAACATCCAGATGCATAAATCTGTGTGTTCGCCAAATTCCATGTTCTTCCACTACATAAATCCTGGTGTGTGTGAAAAGTAACGCTCGTGCACGGGCCGGCTGTTCCGCCCCAACTCCTCCCAAAATTACACCTCTTTGAATATGCAAATCAATATAAATAGCCCTTAAGATCAGCCTTCTGTGAAAAGACAATGGGAAAAGTATGAGGGAAAATAGAATTTCAGCGAATACCAAGTAGAGGCAAAAAACGTTCTATTTGTTGGTTTAAACTGTGGTATAAACAACAAAAGGAAGTTGATCGAGTGACATAGAGTGTCAGAGAAACTCAAAAGCTCAAGTTCACAAAGTCGCACAGTGCCTGAAATAAAAAAGAAGTTGTCAGATATCAAAGTCGCCGTGAAAAGGCGAGTCATAGCCCACCGTTTGAATGTCATGTGAAAGCTTATTAGGGTACAGAGAAAAAAGGCACACAGTGGGAAAAAGCATGAAATGTCAATATTAATCTCGAAATTTCCACTTTAATCACATAGTTTATTTTGTCATTAAAGTAGAAAATCATAAAGTTCATCTTAATATCGTTTAACTAGTTTCTCAAATCCCATCGTAACTAAAGTAGCACGTAAATGCTTTGTTTTGTATTTGATCTTCTATGTCTCCTGTGTGTGAATCACTACGTGCTTCTTTAAACGGGCTTTCTTTTCCTCCAACAGGACACAGAATCCATTACATTCGTAATATTACAGCACTCTGAATAATTAAAATACTAAGAAGTATATGTGATGTCGTTTTCATGATGATAGGAGTTAAAGCATGTTATTAGCGTGTGGGAACACGGTGGCACAGTGATTGTTCATGTCTCACACAACATGCTTGCTGCGCCATTTGCGACCTTCAATGAAATACTTTATTGTAGCAGTACTGTCTCTTTCAAATGTACTAACCTCCAATTCCTGTCCTTCCCTTTCTTTCTCTAAGTCCCCAATTGCCACACAATCAGTTTTGTAATAGACGTTAAGCCATCTGTAAGCTTACAATGCCGATTCTTCAAAACTTTTAAGGAACTTTGAAGTATCTTTATAATGTTTCATTATTCTGTCCATCTATCCTTCCAGTGTCACAACAGCACCAGCAAGAATACAACGCGAGGCAGGAAGCTCAAATTACTTGATAGCGCTGCGGCAAGGTGTAGTTAAATTTAAAGTTTTATCTGTATAATATAATAAGCATATTTTGCTGCATTTCATCTTAAAAATGATAACATCATCATGTAAATACGTGCTTTATAAAGTGGCTCAGGTTGTGCAATATTATAACTGTATCTCAAGTTTACAGTGAGGTGATTGTACTTATAAGTCCAGACAGTTCTTTTTTTTTTTCTAATTTTTTATTTTTTTATTTATTAATTTTATTACAATCAATACATAGCAATCAAGTTTTTACAAAAAAAAAGAATTATGCTAAGAACAGATCGATCCCCACCCTTGAAGTCCGGACAGTTCTACACGGAGCACTTGATGGACTGATTGAGTGCGTTTATAGTTCTTGGGATGAAACTGTTTGTGAACCACGAGGTCCGTACAGGAAAGGCTTTGAAGCGTTTGTCATATGAGAGCAGTTCAAATAGAGAATGGCTGAGACAGTGGTGCTTGATGCTGTATCCCGATAATTATCTTTCCGATCAGCTGCTGCTGTGATTCACACTCAGATACAGTGATATAAATACTCCGAGTGGTGCAGTGAGAGTAATATAGAAAAAGATGATCTGATGTGGCTACCCCTAACCTGAGCAGCTGAAAGAAGAAGAAGGTACAGTGAGAGTAACAACGCTAAAGTAGTTATGGTATTTGGAATAGTTTGACCATTCTGTGGACCATTATATTGTTACAAGTTAATTACAAACTAATAAGCACTATGCGGTTAATTTCAGTGTATTTATAAAGCCGCGTCAGAAAAAGAAAGGATAACCACACAGGAACAGTAGCACTGCTTTGACACTGGGTGACGACAGTCTGCAAAACTGACGGGAGAACTTGCGTACAACAGGGTATGAGGTACTGTGGAAATGTGTGTGGTTTTACGTCAAGTTTAGGTTTTATACATCACGATTTGAACGTGGAAAAGTTCTTACGCAACATTTCTGTGTGTACGCACCGTTTATACATGAGGCCCCTGGTGTTCCATGTCATTATGTCCCCTTATGTGTGGAATGATTTTGAGGTCTAGTGATGGGAGGTATGGCTCTTTTGGCTCGGCTCCTTTAGAAGAGTCGGCTCTTATGGCTCCCAAATGGCTCTTCATTTAGTATCATCACTCAGAGACTTAATTTAGTAATTATGAAAGGTTTGTGTGTTGAGAAGCAATTTTTTTTATTCAGTGTTTTCATAAAAGCCTTATTTTTTGCATTTTTTTTTATTACAAAAAATACACAGTTACTATTGTTTAACATTTTAATCAAACTGAACACAGAACCACAACAAACAAATCAAACAAATAAAGGCCAAAATCTTAACATTATGACACTTTAGACAAAAGCCTTTAGTGTAGGTGGGCATTCAGAAATACCAGATGCCATAGCTTGGAATTGCTGATGAGATTTCAGCTTCTTTGTGGCAACCGTACTTTTGTGAAAAAAACTCTGCAACAGCCATCCCCTTTTCCACAGTTGGTGTCACCATCCTCAGCGCATATTTAATCATCATGGCTGGTGGGTCCACTGCAAAATGTTGTTATGTTATACATTCAGTAACACAGCACACACTGGGTTGTCTACTTGTCACTCTGTTGTCACTCTCAGCAGCTCCTCTGCCAGGTTTTCTGCAGTACGTCTCTCAGTAAACTCACAACAGTCAAGAAGGCAGGATGCCACCTTAAAGTTTTCAATAAAGTGACAAGTGACAGACTTGTATGAGCAGGTCGTTCTGGATGTCCGGCAGTCAGTTGTCAGGCAAACTGCTGAAGCTTTTTTGACCCTGTCTTGCCACAATGCACGCTCCGTGTTATATAGTCAGTAAGTCAGTCAGTCAGTGTCCAACAGGCTATATCCTAACACAGGGTCAGCAGCAAGGCAGTTTAGGCTGCAGCAGAAGTTCTTGGCTCAAAACAGGACACTTTTCACGGGTCAGTGGATGGCAGCCTGATGAGTGAGGGCGAACTCTCCACCAGCGGCACGGACGGCTGAGCGCTTCTTAGATGTCTGTGTAGGTTTGGTGTTGACTCTGCTCTGCTTTGATGGATATATTCATTTTACAAATTCTGCACTCAGCTTTGCAGTCTCCAATATCATTGAAATGCAGTCAGATGCTGCTTCTTTTTCAGTTTTTGATAATTTCTTCACTTTTTCCCAACGCACTTGCATTTCAATCCGAATGCCTGTCTTTCTGTCTCTCTAAGTAACTGGCCTGTACCACTACACTTGCTGTCTTTGAAGTATCTGTCCCCCTTCCTTCTTTCACATAATGGTATGATCCTAGTCTTTGCTTGTGATTGGCTGCATGGTGTGCCTATCAAAATAAAGTTCCGCCCCTGCGTGCATGGATTCTCTGCAGCTGAAGATTCTGCTCTTCCCAACGGGACTTGGCTCTTCTCATTCACTACATAGAATCGGCTCTTAGAGGCGAACAACACATCACGACATGCAACCAATAGTCTACAAACTCGGTGTGATTTTACTTCCATAAACAGTTGTAATAAACGATTTCCAATTTTTTCGCGCCCCACTGGTTGACAAGCACTGCCATACAGACGTTTGGGTGCTCAATGGGAAACACTTCCAGAGGGAGGTTGTCACCAAGCATACTGGACTAACATTTTGCTCAGGGAGACAGTCTGCCACTTCCATTCCTTTATTTTAACCTCCAATCTGTTGAAGGTCCCATTAGCCATCTTAGCTGGTGTGCCAACCCACCCAAACTGTCCTTTACAACATTTAAATACAATAAGTGTCCTGTGACTGGACATTCATATTAGATGGCTCAATTCAATGTTTTTCTCCTTCCAAGATCTCCGCAGACAGAATGACAAAAGAAAATGAGTAGACCTTAGCTGATCTGATTCACTACATTGAGGACGTTCAAATGAAACTGATTGAGAGAATCAGAGAAGAAGAAAAGAAAGAAGTGGAGAAGGCTGAAGGAGTCTTGGAGCGACTGGAGAAGGAGATCAAGGAGCTAAAGAGGAGAGACATGGAGTTGTAGAAGCTTTCAGATACCAAGGATCACGTTCACTTCCTGCAGGTGAGAGCGACACTTCACAGGAAATCTGATCAGCCTGGGGGTTATGAACTTGAATAACATTTAGAGGAAAATTCAAAAGATCTGAAGTGTTTATCCAACATGACAAGAGCAATCCATTCAGCCCAATACAGATTGTATTTTCATATTGGTTTACCATTCCCAATACATACAAAAGTCTTAAAGTTTCTGCTTTAATCTCCACTGCAGGGTGACTTGTTCCATCTATCTACAGTTGTCTGTGTGAGAAACTAAAATTGTATGAAATTCACACTTCTTTAAAATGACATCTAATAAAAGATGAGACTAACTACCATCATATGTTTAAACACCTCTGTCATACTTAAAATGATGAGATTAAAATTCTTCAGTACTTCTTCATAGGTCAAACCCCACAGTCCAGTCTTGTCTCTAAACCTTCACGTGCTGTTACATCATTTCTCTAATATGGAGACCAAAACTGCATCCAGTGTTACTGATGTGGAATCACAAGTGTGTTGTAGAACTTAGGGAGATTCTCTTTTTGGTTTATTCTCCACAAATTGTGGGTACTATATAGTGTGGAGGGCGATGGTGGTAAGTAAGGAACAGGACAGGCAAAAAAAATATTGGGGTGCTAATTGTGCAACCTATTGTAGTGCAATCATCCAAAAAATAGAGCAAAAATGAGCACACAATGGCATAACTGAAAACAGGTGTAATAACTGCCTTGTTAGCCTCAGTGGCTTTTAGAAACAATCAGCTCTCTCTAGAGGGTCTACTTCAAATGAGAAGCCACCTTTATACCATTCGACCTTAAGGGGTGTGGCTTACTTGGTTGGTGGCGTGGTCAAGTTGCCCTCCGTGGGTTGTTTCAGTAATCTAGGGAATGGAAAAGAGAAGATACAGTTAGCTTTGGTGCCCCTAAAGCTCCTAGCAGTAACAACAGATTAGATTAGATTAGTTTATTTAAGATTATTTTAGATTATATTGATTAGACTAGGTTAGATTAGATTAGAAAAACTTCATATCATTCAGCTTTCCACTAGCCCTTTGCACCCTGTTAGTTGAGGACAGTGATGAGGATATAACGTCTTCCATTTCTTCTCCATTAGTGACACTTTTGACCCATAGACCTTTAATTGTATAATTAATTGCAATTAATTGTATAAGTAACAGCTTTCATTTATTGAGTGTAAATTTCTATTTTTAATTTAATTATTTCATCTATATAATAAAAACCCAAAAGCAACCCTAAAAAAGCAATCTCCAATTTTGACTTTAATTCTTCCAAAGTTCTTCACAACATGATGTCTTGGTTTCTGGATCAGTTCTACACGATCCTGCCTGATGGCCCCTCAGTCCCCTACAGTCTGATGAGTCACCCATCATGGAGTCCTGTGTGAAATGCTTACTGAAAGCCAAAGTCGATAAGCTCCTATGCTCCACTGTACTGAAATAATGTCATAAATAACACTGCACAACAATGTTTTTGCTTCTTGAACCCTGTTGAGTGTTTCTTATAGAGTTTTGGGTGCTGATCACGAATATCACATCAACATTTACCCATCACATACAATTTCAGTTTTGTCATGATTTTTTCTTATATTTGTTTCCAAACATTTTCGCTCCCGTAAGTAACTTATCAACAACAGTTTGTGCAGCCTGGGCATGTCCAGGTATGGCATCAGGTCAGGTTGGAAGCTGTTCTGTGGAAGTTGACATCCTGGGAATGCCTGGGCAGGTCTGAACGAGCTCGACGCTGTCTCACATGCTATAAAGGTGGCTTGCATACACCAATCCTGCTCCTTTCGTTAATATAGATAGTCAGTGTGTATTTATAGTATCAGTATAGTAAAGTATAGTATCTCTAACAATAGAACAGTAAGTAAGCTTGATGCTACAGACGTTTTGGTGTTGTCATGGCGATATGTCTCATCAATGTTGTAACAGCCACGATACATTCTGCTGTATCTGTGGCGAATATACACTCGTGCCTCAGAGACGTTGGATGACTGCTCTTGTAAAGAAAGCTTATCATCTGTATTTCGCCTGCAAAATTGGTGATCAAGACAAGGAATTGGTGGTTTTTTTGTGTCGCATTTGTTGTGCGACATGTGCTGTCAGTCTGAGAGCCTGGCTCAGAGGCACTAGAAAGACGATGATATGGTGAGAACAGAAAGACCATGTGATGGACTGTTACTTCTGTTTGACTAATGTGTCTGGTTTCTCTGCCAAAAACAAGAAGTCAATTGAATATCCTAATCTGCCTTCAGCAATGAGACCCGAGCCACATGACGACAGTCTTCCAATTCCGAAACCACCAGGAGATTGGACCTTAGACGAACCAGATGAAGAAACTGCAGGGTACTGACAGTGACATTGACCCGGATTTTGAACCGCGCTCATCAGGCGATCCACATCTGATAACACAGTCCGAATTGAATGATTTGGTCAGAGATTTGGTTCGGTCAAAAGCAAAAGCTGAGCTGCTGGGTTCGAGACTGGAGAAATGGTCTTTGCTGTCACCAGGTACGAAAATGTCTGTGTTTCGAGGTCGACATCATGATATAACCAAATTTTTTGCACAAGTTGACAGTCTCTGTTTCTGTTGTGACATTGAAGGATTGTTCTCGGCCTTGGGTTGTGATCACAACCCAGAAGAGTGGCATTTCTTCATTGATTTATCAATGTTAAGCCTGAAAGCTGTTCTGCTACACAATGGCAACGTTTATCCTTCAGTACCTGTTGGCTATGCAGCACACATGAAAGAAACATATGAGAATATAGAACTGTTGCTGAAGCTCCTCCAGTATAGCAGGTATAACTGGAATATCTGTGGAGATCTTAAAGTCGTTGCGTTACTAGGACTGCAGCTCAGCTATACAAAGTAGTGTTGTTTCATCTGTGAATGGGACAGCCGTGTCAAAGAGTCAACAGAACTGGGCACTCCGTAAAAAGTTAGTTCCAGGACAGAAAAATGGGGCACATCAACAACAACAACAACAACAACATTTATTTCTATAGCACATTTTCATACAAACAGTAGCTCAAAGTGCTTTACATATTAAAGAATAGAAAAATAAAAGACACAATAATAAAACAAAATAAATCAACATTAATTAACATCGAATAAGAGTAAGGTTCAATGGCCAGGGGGGACAGAAAAAACAAAAAAACTCCAGACGGCTGGAGAAAAAATAAAATCTGTAGGGATTCCAGACCATGATACCGCCCAGTCCTCTCTGGGCATTCTACCTAACATAAATGAAACAGTCCTCTTTGGATTTAAATTAATGAATCGCTTGTCAACCCAGCAAAGATATTTTTGCCTCCTCTTCACATAAAACTGGGACTCATGAAGAATTTCGTGAAAGCACTAAGCAAGGAAGGTGAAGGTTTTTGTTATTTAAGACAGATAGATAGATAGATAGATAGATAGATAGATAGATAGATAGATAGATAGATAGATAGATAGATAGATAGATAGATAGATAGATAGATAGATAGATAGATAGATACTTTATTATTCCCAGGGGGAAATTCACATACTTCAGCAGCAGCATACTGATAATACACAATATTAAATTAAAGAGTGATAACAATGCAGGTATAACAGACAATAACTTTGTATAATGTTAACGTTTACCCCCCAGATGGAACTGAAAAGTCGCATAGTGTGGGGGAGGAACGATCTCCTCAGTCTGTCAGTGGAGCAGGATGGTGACAGCAGTCTGTCGCTGAAGCTGCTCCTCAGCCTAGAGATGATACTGTTCCGTGGATGCAGTGGATTCTCCATGATTGACAGAAGTCTGCTCAGCACCCGCCGCTCTGCCACGGATGTCAAACTGTCCAGCCCTGTGCCTACAATAGAGCCTGCCTTCCTCACTAGTTTGTCCAGGCGTGAGGCGTCCCTCTTCTTTATGCTGCCTCCCCAGCACACCACCGCGTAGAAGAGGGCGCTTACCACAACCATCTGATAGAACATCTGCAGCATCTTATTGCAGATGTTGAAGGACGCTAACCTTCTAAGGAAGTATAGTCGGCTCTGGCCTTTCTTACACAGAGCATCAGTATTGGCAGTCCAGTTTATCAACCAGCTGCACTCCCAGGTATTTATAGGTCTGCACCCTCTGCACACAGTCACCTCTGATGATCACAGGGTCCATGAGGGGCCTGGGCCTCCTAAAATCCACCACCAGCTCGTTGATTTTGCTGATGTTCAGCTGTAGGTGGTTAGAGTCGCACCATTTAACAAAGTCCTTGATTAGGTTCCGATACTCCTCCTCCTGTCCAATCCTGATGCAGCCCACAATAGCAGTGTCGTCAGTGAACTTTTGCATGTGGCAGGACTCCGAGTTGTATTGGAAGTCTGATATATGTATGCTGAATAGGACCAGAGAAAGTACAGTCCCCTGCAGTGCTCCTGTGCTGCTGACCACAATGTCAGACCTGCAGTTCCCGAGACGCACATACTGAGGTCTGTCTGTAAGATAGTCCACGATCCATGCCACCTGGTGTAAGTCTACTCTCATCTCTGTCAACTTGTCCCTAAGGAGCAGAGGTTGGATGGTGTTGAAGGCGCTAGAGAAGTCCAGAAACATCATTCTTACTACACCACTGCCTCTATCCAAGTGGGAGAGGGATTGGTGTAGCATATAGATGATGGCATCCTCCGCTCCCATCTTCTCCTGGTATGCGAACTGCAGAGGGTCAAGGGCGTGGCGGACCTGTGGCCTCAGGTGGTGAAGCAGCAGCTGCTCCATGGTCTTCATCACATGTGACTTCAGAGCGACAGGCCTGAAGTCATTCAGCTCACTAGGACGTGATACCTTTGGGACTGGGGTGAATCAAGATTTTTTCCAAAGACTTGGGACTCTCCCCTGTTCCAGGCTCAGGTGGATGATGCGCTGTAGAGGACCAGGTCCAACGCACGGGCCTTCAGCAGTCGTGACAATACTCCATCTGGACCCACTGCTTTGCTTGCACAAAATCTCCTCAGCTCTCTGCTTACCTGGGCTGCTGTAATTGTGGGTGGTGGGAAACTCTCTCCTATGCTGGTATTAGCAGACGGATGGGTGGAGGGTGCAATACTCTGAGGTGAGAGTGGGTTAGGGTGGTCAAACCTATTAAAGAAGTTGTTCATTTCGTTTGCTCTCTTCACGTCTCTCTCAATGGTGGCACCCCGCTTCAAGCTGCAGCCAGTGATGATCTCCATCCCATCCCACACTTCCTTCATGCTGTTATTCTGCAACTTCTGCTCCAGCTTTCTCCTGTACTGCTCCTTCGCCACCCTGAGCTGGACTTGGAGTTCCTTCTGCATGTGCTTGAGCTCATTCTGACCGCCTTTAAAAGCCCTTTTCTTCTCGTTCAAAAGGCCTTTGGTGTCACTTGTAATCCATGGCTTGTTGTTAGCATAGCAGCGTACTGTTCTTACTGGAACTACAATGTCCATACAGAAGTTGATGTAATCAGTTGTGCAGTCAACAGCCTCTTCAATGTTCTCTCAATGTGACCCCAGCAGTATATCCGAGTCTGTAGTTCCAGTCTCTCAGAGCCTGCTCTGTCTCAGGGGACCACTTCCTGAATGATCGTGTGGTTGTAGGTAGCGCCTTCACTTTTGGTTTGTAGTGAGGCTGAAGCAGAACCAGGTCATGATCTGCTTCCCTAAGCGCAGGCAGCGGGGTGGTACTGTATGCGTCTTTAACGTTTGCATACAGTTGGTCGATAGTCCTGTTTCCCTGGGTGTTACAATCCACATTCTGGGAGAAGGCAGGTAATGTTTTGTCCAGCGTTGCATGGTTAAAGTCTCCAGCGATTAGCACAAGCACCTCAGGGTGCTGTGTTTGTAGTTTAGCAACACGTAGTGGATGCCGTTACCCGTTATCTCCACGTCCGCCTGAGGAGGGATGTAAACAGTAACAACAATGATGTGTCCAAACTCTCTGGGCAAGTAATAGGGGCACAGACTCATGGCCAACAGTTTGAGGTCCCTGCAGCAAGTGGAGACTTTGATGTTTACATGTCCAGAGTTGCACCACCATTTGTTCACATAGAGAGCGAGTCCTCCTCCTTTCTGCTTCCCGCAGGTATTTGCATCTCTGTCCGCTGTCAGGGATGTCAGGGGCGACGACCTGGCTGGGACGCCCTGAAGGACCGGAAGAGGGTCTACGCTCGCCCTGGATCACGTGGGGGCCGCCACCCTGGTTGCTTTGGGGACCACGGGTAGAGGGCTTGGAAGCCCAACCCTGTAGGGGCCCATGGTCACCGCCAGGGGGCGCCCCGATGCCTTTGGAGCCCAGGGGAAGAGAAGAAGGGACACCCGAAGAGCTTCCGGGAGTACAGCCAGCACTTCCGCCACACTGGGGTGTGTCGGTGGATGATTGCTGGAATTTACCTGGAGCACATCCGGATGCTAATAAAAGGGGCAGAAGAGTGAAGGCATTGTGTGCTATTGGACAGGACTTTGGGGACTGTTGGGGTTTGTGTGTGCACTTTAATCTTGAATATAACTGTAAATAAACGTGTGGTGGTGAAAAACAACATGTCTGCCTGTCTGTGTCCGGGTATCGTTCAAACCGCTCTAACTGTGCTAAACCAGGGTAGCTCCACGTTAGCATCTGGGATGTTAGATTTTAGCCATGTTTCACAAAAACTCAACAAACTGCTTTCTCTGTAGGTCCTGACATTTTTCACCAGCACAGCCAGTTTGTCGATCTTATTTGGTAGTGAGTTCACATTTCCCAGGATCACAGAAGGCATCAAAGGTTTGTATCGCCACTTTCTTGCTAGCCACTTAGCTTTTAGTTTAGCGCCAGCTCTGCTGCCACAATATGACCTTTTTACCTCGTCGGGTAAATAGGGAACCACACTGGCACGGGCCTTTGTTCTCAGCGCTTGAAGTTGACTACCTGAAATTGCGAGTCTCGGCGTGAAAAAATCCATGCCAAGTAGTAAAAAAGTAGTAAAAAGTGTCCAGGGAATGAGTCTATATAAAAGAAAGTTGTAGGAGTGATCAGTGAAATAGAGAAAAAGGTAGAAAGATAAAGTCGTACACGGAGCTGCTGGAAAGGCTGCCACTCGTGGCGGCGCCACAGTCAGAAAGATGTTCCCAAGAATAACTGATGCCAAGATCAAAGAGGGTATTTTTGTTGGCCCCCAGATCAGACATGTTATGAGTGACAAGCGGTTTGAAGATCTGTTGGTTGGGCTGGGAAAAAAATTGCTTGGAAAACCTTCAAAAACATTATTGACAATTTTCTGGGCAATTACAGAGCCCCAAACTACTTTCAGCTGGTAGAGAAACTTCTCAAAGTATACAAGACAATGAAGTGCAACATGTTACTCAAGATTCATTTCCTCCACTGACACTTGGACTTCTTCCCCGTAAATCTCGGTGCTGTCAGTGAAGGTTTCACTAAGACATTGCTATGATGGAGAAACGATACCAGGGCAACTGGAATCTGTCAATGCTTGCTGACGACTGTTGGACACTGCAATGTGATGCACCAGACATTGAATACAAAAGAAAATTAGGAGCAAAACATTTTTATTCTGTTGAATTCAATAGCTTATGTGAAACATAAACGTGACTAAATACGTTATTGTCAGGTTTCAAAAAAACTGTTGCGCAAAGTAACCAATAAATTTAAAAGATGAGATCACCCCTTCAAAAAACAAATTGAATGTCCACTACACAAGTACATAAATGTGAAGAGCTTCTTCTTAGATTAATCTCTCTTTGTTGCTCTTGTATATAATCTCATCTCCTAATCTCTCCTGATGAAGACTTTCTCATCTCTTTGTATCCTTTCTGATGATGGAAACTCACTCAGCTTCAATCTCACTGCTGATTTCTCTTCTGAGGACCTGAGAGAGGAGTTGTCATGTCTGATGAAGAGTGTGGAGAAGAACAGCCTGGAGGACATCATGACATGGACACCATCTGTTCAGAGTCACCAGAGTGCCAATAAGAGGACACGGAGAGGTGAGCTACTTTAAGATGAGCTGCTCTTTACCTTTGTTATTATGTTTTTACTCATATATAGTGCTATTTACATTTACTACTAAATCTTTATATGAAGACTTTCTCTCTGATGCCTTCTAAACAGCTGTTGTTAAAAATACTAAAGAAATCACAGTCATAATTATGTAATAAAGCCACTCAAATGTTATCCACAAAAAATAAATCAAGATAAACCTAACTGTGCCTTTCTGCCTGGAGCCAATTCAGAAACTGCTGTAACTCACATTATAAATGACATTCTGATTTAACACAATGCAGTAAACTCCACCATTATTAAGATTTTAGCCTTTTAGCCTTTGAGATTTATCTGGCTTTTCAGACACTGCCCTTTTGTGGTTTACTTCTTATTTATCAACTCATTTTTATTATTTGCTTAACTCCCAATTCCTGCCGTCCTCAGAGTCTGATGTTGTGGCCGTTAGTGTTTTAGTTCTGTTTGCCATTTTAAGATGTCACTCTGAAATGTAATATCATCTTTACTGTGTAGACTGATGACACTCAATTGTATTTGTTACTATATATATATATATATATATATATATATATATATATATATATATATATATATATATATACAGTATATTAACAAAGTTGGCTGGTCTTTATCCATTGTGATTGATCCACTGAGATTATGCTGTGTGTTTTAGCTGCAGGTCATTTAAGAATTTTACTAACATTACACAATGTCATTTTCACAGTTACCATTCTTCTCTTTTCTTTTTATTTTGAGGTTGCGAAGCTCCAGTTTTCACCCTACAGCCCACCTGAAACTCAGAACAGAGAGGAGTTTTTACAATTTGAGTCTGTACTTTGATTAAATGGATCATCACAGTAGAAATCATTTCTCTTTAATATCTATCCTGATCCACTGAGATTACTGTGTGTTTTAGCTGCAGGTCATTTAAGAATTTTACTAACATTACACAATGTCAACAGTTACCATTCTTCTCTTTTCTTTTTATTTTGAGGTAGTGCCTCCTCGACCGATTTCCCTCCAGTTTTCACCCTACAGCCCACCTGAAACTCAGAACAGAGAGGAGTTTTTACAATTTGAGTCTGTACTTTGATTAAATGGATCATCACAGTAGAAATCATTTCTCTTTTAATATCTCTGTCCACACTTATGATATGAAAGCGTAACCAGAAGAACGTGTGGTGTAAATGTTGTGTGACTGATAAGCTGAAAGTGACAGGGTGTCCTGTGATAGGTGCATTATGGGATTGAGAGATTCAGGACTGTGATGTACCAAAGCAGTCTGTTGGACGTGAATCAATCAATCTGAAGAGTCAATTGAATTCACAGGAAGTTAAAAACACAAAAATATCAAATGAAGTCCTGCCAATTATGCTAATTCCTACATCATTTTTTTTTTTTTTCGTCTTCTTTGGGAACAAACAAGGCCAGTAAAATCCAACTGAGGTATTCCTTGTGTGATTTTCAGCTCTACTAGCACCTTCTTTGACTTGGCACGCTCTGATAGCCGTCCTGAGATCACAGATTGTATTCCTTGTTGATCAAATCCGTGTCCTGATGTGTGACTGACGTCTGAATCTTTAATCACTCAGTCATCAGACAGGCCATCACACGATGAGCCCTTCACTGCTGACCTATACCCTATTGTCCTCTTCTCTCTCTCTTATTATTTCACTTCAGCCATGGTGTCAGTTCTCATCGTCTAACCACATAAAGCCATTGGTTTCTATGGTAACTCACGTCCTCATCACATTTGCACATCAGCAGTGATTCAGGTCAGAATATTATTTTAAAGTCGAGGAGTACATTCTACACGTTCTCAGTCACTTTGTGTCTGTTGCCCTCAGAGCTCTGCTGTGGTCCTTGTCCTCATTTCAATGACACTCCTGTCCCACCCTGATGTCTAGAGTACCGCAGTTCCCATTAATTATAAATAGTATAATTATGAAAGTCTATGTAATCTCAAATAGTAATTTCAAGTTCAAGTTCAACTTCTTTATTGTCATCCCATCCAACTACATCGTACAGGTTGAGATGAAATTGGGTGTCTTTAGGTCCCCCGTACAAATATACAACATGTAGTACAACTAGACAATGTACACCACTTAGTGCAAATACAACATGTAATGCAAACAGACAAGAAGTGTGCAGTAAACAGACACAACAACGGTAGGACAACGTCCAGCAGATCAGTTCTAACAGGATCAGTCACAGCTTAGCAGCAGAGGCAACATTACTGTGTTTAAAAGGTGAAATATAAGCAGACGACTAATGTACATCAAAAGTTTAGTAACTGTTTATCACTCATAAAGTGCAAAGTGTACATTTGATTTACAAAGTTTTCAAATGTGCAAATAGTGTAAAGTTCACAGTTCAGAGATAAACATCAAGTAGTGGGAGATGCTCAGACATTAAGGAGTCGGACAGCATGTGTGTAAGAAACTGTCACACAATCTGGATGATCTGACTCAGATACTGCAATACCATCTGCTAGACGTCAGGAGCTCAAAGAGCCCATGTGCTCGGTGTGAGGGGTCCGTCACAATGTTCGACGGCTTTTGGAGGTTGTGTGTGCTGTAGGTGTCTTGTATGGAGAGCAGAGACACAGCGATGAAGTCCATCCTCAGCTGTCTTAGCAGTCCTCTGTAGTAACTTGTGATCCACAGCACTACAGTCCCCATACCACACCATGATGGAGCTGATCAGCACATTAACACATTCATGAGTGTGCTTAGCAAAGTGGTTTATGTTTGGTCAGTGAAAGGATGGCGCTTTATAATAAGGACTGATTAACAAGGCTGTGGATAGGATGAGAAATAAGCCATTAGTGGAGAGCAGGGTCATTAAGATATCTGGAAGACCACAGGAAAGACAGCAAACAACTGAGAAAAGGAGGCCTATACTTGATAGGGTCCACTCACACACACACACAAACACACACACAGAAACATACATGGATGCCATCTGGGACAATTACAGTATGTCAGTATATGAACTGGGTCTTACAGCTATAATCCTTGTCTTTATAATAAATTGTAAATTGGCCCAAGTGTGTGTGTGTGTGTGCGTGTGCGTGAGTGTGTGTGTGTGTGTAAGTGTGTGTGTGAGAGTGTTCACCTTGTGATGGACTGTCACCCTGTCCATTGGTTTATCCTGCCTCCCCCAAATGGTTAGGCTCCAGTTTCCCCAGAGCCCTGCAACGTGTAAGCAGGTTGGAAAATGGCAGGATGGATGGATGGATGGATTATTCTTTTTCTTAAAATAAGGGGCTTTGCTTACATTGATGAAAGTCTAACAGTTGGGAACTTCAACTACAGAGGAAGTTAAGGAAAATAAAGTGTGAGCGTCACTGAATAATAAAATGAATTATTGGCATTGTCAAAAGGCACAACTGGTTATGAGTTATTTGACAGATTAACATCAATCAATTGCTTTTTCTTCTCCTAACATTCCTATAACTTTAATAAGTTAGAGAAGACAACTTACTATGTGATGGACATTTTGATTAATAAAGAACACCAGCATGAGTAGAATGAATCCTCAGTTTAACAGCTCGCTGCTTCGGTCTGCTGAGGGCTGCCATGCCATCACATTACAAATCTGTTCATGGTGATTTATGTGTTGAGTTTAATTTTCAATTTATTTCATTTGTAAATGTGCATTGAGCTCTGAGTCTGTCTTAAGTAGACTGCAATGTATAATAAATAAAAAAGAAATACTGATGTGAATTACACTTTAGCAGACCCCCTGTGACAGGTCATCTCTTCTGTCACTTTGTGGTCTTCACTCTCTCAGCTCCTGTCTCACATTAACTGTTCACCCTCAGTGTCTCCTCAGATGTTCTCTCTGTCAGCTCTCAGCTTTCCCTTTAAATCTCCTCCTCACTGATCACAAACTTTCACTTTTTATTTTCTTCACAAGTCACTTCCTTGTTTTCCTGACTGATTCTCTCTGCCTGCCTCTCCTCAGACTGACGATGGCTGAAGCCCAGCTGTTTGTTTCACAGGACGAGTTCACCTGCTCGGTGTGTCTGGACACCCTGACTGACCCTGTCACCATTCTCTGTGGTCACAGTTTCTGCCTGAAGTGCTTAACCAGCTACTGGGATCAGAGCCAAGAGTGCAGCTGTCCTCAGTGCAGACACACCTTCACCACAAGGCCTGAGCTGAACAGAAACACACTGCTGAATGAAGTCATTAAGAAATTTAAGAAGACGACACTCAGTCCTGCTCCATCTCAGAATTATGCTGGCCCTGGAGATGTGGAGTGTGACTTTTGTACTGGGAAGAAGTTCAGAGCAGTGAAGTCCTGTCTCACCTGCCCGGCCTCCTACTGTCAGACTCACCTGCAGCCTCACTATGAAGGAGCGGCCCTGAAGCACCACAAGCTGGTTGCTCCTGATAGAAATCTGAATTAAGAAACTCTGTGAGAAACACCAGGAAAGTCTGGAGATGTTTTGTAAAACTGATGAGATGTATATCTGCATGATGTGTGGAATGACTAAACATGATGGTCATGAAAAGGTCGAGCTGGAAATGGAAAGAGAAGTAAAACAGGTGAGTGGGGTTTAATATTTAATAGAAGCTAAATAAACAACAGGAGTTAAGTAATATGTGAATTTAGTTTGGCAGAGTAATCTATTCCTTCATGTTGAGGAGACTCAATTTGCTTATATAGAACAGCAGGGAGCTGGAGCCTAATTTGGTGAGACTGGATGTAAGACATGAAACAGTCCAGGATGAGATACACAGTGTGATCCATGGACAGTCGAGTGAGCTGAGTGCTCTCATTAAACTGAGCGGAGGTTCTTTGTGTTCTGATCACTTGTGTCTGGAGTACCTCAGGCCTCTCTAAGTTCAGAGATTTTATCCTTCTTGAGAGCTTGAATGATAATGGCTACCTTAAAGCAGTCCAGAACTTTGCCCAGCATCAGAGAATATTAAATATTAGTAAAGACATGGGCTTACTGGTCTAAGAGTACGAGGTGGGACTCCTCAGGGCCTGCTGCTTTCCTGTTATTCCTTTTCCTAAAAAGGGTTTTGTATCTCCAGGGTGGGGTGGAGAGGAATGACTGGGGGGAGGGAAGTTGAAGAAGGTGAATCAGACTTCAGTGAATAGGGTCTGAGGGGGTGACACTGAAATGGCTGTGGATGACTGTTGATGTAGAAGGCAGAGGGTCAGAGTCCAAGCAGGGCCTCATGTCCTTGTCAACCCAACAATAAAACTCATTCAGCTGATTAGCTAAAATGGAGGAGAATGGAGGAGATTTGTAAGTTTTTCCCACACTCTCCACACTGCCTGCCTATTACTGCTAAAGCTTTTCTCCAGCTGATCTTTATGAGTGGCTTTTGTAGCTCTCAGAACTTTATTAAACTGCCACTTTGCAGTTTTATATTCATCCCTCTTTCCAGTCCTGTGTGCCTGGGCCTTAGCAGCTCTGAGAACCCTCAGCTCCTTGGTGAACAGCAGTTTGTCGTTGTTGTATCTCACAATGGACTTCTTAGGGAGACACACATCTTCACAGAAGGAGATGTAAAATGTTACAATATCAGCATATTCATCTCTGCTGCTACACCAGCCATCCATGGCTTTCCAGCCCATGGAGTCTAAACAGTCCATCAGCCTTCTAACAGCCTCAGGAGTCCATCTGTGGCTAACAGTCCTGGTGGGCTTTGATGGTTCCAGTTTCTGTTTACAGCTGGTGTGGTGCCCTGGTGCGTACCCCGACACAAACAGGGAGGACACGGGTTCAGCACACAACACACACTTTTATTTACAGCGGGTAGCACTTTCTCTGCTCCCCATGGCACATCACAGTACAGCAAAGCACCACTACAGTCCTTTTGCCACCCCTTCAGTCCTCCACACAGGCTTTGTCCTCTTCCTCCCGACTCTGGCCGTTGGATGGTCTGGCCCCTTTTTATAGGCCACCCAGAAGGACTCCAGGTGCTCAATGAGCTTCTTCTGGCACCACTTCCGGGTGTGGCATAAGTGCTGCCAAACAGGGCCCTTCAAATGTCCATGTGACCCCTGGCACTGGCCACGGGCCCCAACAGGTTTGAGCTTCTATGCTCATGGCCCAGGGCCCTGCTGGAAACCAAGGGGGCTACCCTCAGTTGGTTCAGGGGTGAAACTGTCCTGGAACTACTGTTTCCCCCAGGTCTTTCATAAGGATAAGGGCCCTGACTGTCCCCAACACTGGGAACAGTGGGCGTGGTCAGAGTGGGCAAGAGGTGCACAGGGGAAATGGTAAAATGCCCTTTTAATGTTGGTGTAAAAGTGATCCAATGTTCTGCCCTCACATGTGGGCCAGCTGATCAGTTGGTGGTATCTGGGCAGATCGTCTTTCATTATTACTGTTGTTAAAATCCCCCATAATGAAAATCAAAGAACTGGGGAATTAATTTTCTAAATGATGAATGTTATCAGCTAGCAACTGTTCTGCCAATTGAGCATTCACTTCAGGAGGAATGTAAATACCAACCAGTATAATAGAATGAAATTCAAAGGGTAGATTGAATGTTTTGCAATGAATGACAAGTACTTCAATATCAGCAGAGGGAAAAGAAAGAATTTCAGACACATCCCTGCATCAGCCATCTATATATATAATTCACTAAGCCGCCGACAAGTGAGACACCTATGGCGCACGCAGGAAGGAGCCACGCCCACCAACTCCAAGACCATTGGATATGACGACAACTCACAGAGCCACGCCCACCAACTCGGACGCGATGACACAGAAAAACCGGCGTCATTTATATTTGTCTGTCGTAGAGGTCACATGCAGCTCCAAACCACGTTGACTGTTCATAGAGGCATGTTTCTCGCGGAGGTGAATCGCCATATGCGGCGTGTAAAACTGTTTACGAGGGGTATCCCATGGGATCCTTAAAACGTTCCTTTACAACTGAGGTTAAAACACAATGAAGTGAGCAGTCTTTAAAAAACGAGTTTTTGGTTACGACGCACGACTGTGTGCACTATAGCAAACTGTTTTACACGCTACATACAGCAATTCGCATCCGCAACAAACATGCGTCTTCTTAGATGCTCCTGCACTTTGTACACACCCCCCTCCCACCGTGGTCGGGTGTCTTGGTCGATTATATATAGAAAGGCAGCCAAAACCGCACAGAGCAATAAAAAGTCTACGTGAGTCACAGGTGCATCTGGACTGCACAAAGACGACACATGAGCAGGCAGTGTATACTGAACGAGAAATCAGCAGACTAGCATGACGGAGAGAGCGGAGTGGATGTCCTTCTCCTCTCCTCCCGTTCCACCCTGAGCTCCGCACAGACGATTGTGTGTTGGTTCGTTCCGTGCATTAGTTAAAACACAATGAAGGAAGCAGTCTTTAAAAACCAATAAGCCCTGTGCCTCTGTTTCATTACCGTCTCACCTGCTTCACCAATGCAGGCCCCGCAACAGGCGATCCAACCGGGTAACCAAAGTCTTTGGGTTCAGGGGGGAGTATGGTTACAAAGCTGAAACTTAAAGGAATTGACGGAAGGGCACCACCAGGTGTGGAGCCTTTCGCTTCATTTGACTCAACACAGGAAACCTCACCCGGCCCGGACACAGACAGAATTGACAGATTGATAGCTCTTTCTCATTCTGTGGGTGGTGGTGCATGGCAGTTCTTAGTTGGTGGAGCGATTTGGCTGGTTATTTCCAAAAATGAACGAGACTCCCGCCTGCTAAATAGTTACACGACCCAACAGCGGTCGGCGTCCAAATTCTTAGAGGGACAAGTGGCTTTCAGCCACGTGAGATTGAGCATTAACAGGTCTGTGATGCACTTGTATGTCCGGTACTGCGCGCGCTACACTGAATGGATCAACGTGTGTCTACCCGGCGTGGGTAAGCCGTTGAACCCCATTCGTGATGGAGACCGTGGCTTCCAATTGTTCCCCACGAACGAGGAATTCCCAGTACGTGCGGGTCATACGCTCGCACTGATTACGTCCCTGCCCTTTGTAAAGCCCCCCATGGTCGGGTGACTTGGTGGATTATATATATAAAAAGCAGCGGAACCGCAAAGAACAATGAAAAATCAACGTGGAAACCGACTGAGGCGGTGTTTGGAAAATTAACAGTCAACGTGACTCACAGGTGCGTGTGGACTGTACACAGGTAGGGAGTTGGGGGCGGGCACATAAGCGGGCAGTGCGTACTGAACGAGCGCCGTTCAACCCCGTCCTTCGCTTTGGAAGGAGAAAGCGTGACGGTGCTCCTTCAGTTTTCAGTCACGGACAATTGTATTGTAACAACCCGGCAGCAAGCGCTGGCGGAGTGACGCCTCATGGGTAAATTATGTAAATAGTTTGTGGGGAATTTATGGGTAATTTATAAAAAGCTTATTGTATGTCGAAATTTACGTATTGTCAATTGTGTTGTAAATAATGGTGTGTCTGTATTTAATTGGTTGGGTGGGTTTGGGTCATCGCCGTCCGGGGGTTATTTATTTGCAAAAAGTGACAAATTTATTGAAATGTGTCTTCGTGCGTGACCTTGGCAATGGCCGAGCAATAATGTTGAGCTTTTGTTTCTGACTATCTTCTGTAATAAAAAGATACAACAGGACAGAGCTGTTTTATTGCTAAGATTTAATCTAAGCAAACTACCGAGACACTCGGAGTCGTGCGGTGTATGGGGCACGAGTGTTCTCTTTCTTAAAGAGCTGGGTGCAGTTGCGTGCATAACGCTGGCAATCCGCTAGCCGGCAGCTTCGGAGAGGTGCACGGCAGAGTTCGGCTCGAAATCTTTAAAGACTCCTCCACGGGTCGCTACAGTATGTTGGTTCGTAGCGTGCATTGTTGCAATGTTACTTTTCTTGGTGGTTTATTAAATTACGGATTTTTCAAATGTTTATTATTTTCCTCTGTGCTTAAAAATCATTTAAAAAGCGGCCTGATTATGCGGCGTATGCTTACCGCAGTACCGCCTGGTGATGCGGGATTGACGAGCGGCATTCCTGTAGGCAGATGGGGACAACTTCTGTGGTAAATCTCCCTCATCGCAAACAAACAGAGGAAAAAAATCAGATGGAACTAAGGCCTGTATGTTCAAAAGCTCTTTACAAGTAAAAGTAATTCTTGGAATCAACAGAAAACACAAACCAACCACTCAACATACACAGAGAATGAGCGCACCAGAAAAAACGTGGCAGCTCGGTCAGCGCCCGATATGTCAGCTGTTTTCAGGTGACCGTCCTCTGCTGCTTTAGTGGCTGTGTGAGGCCCCCCGTCACAGTTCATTTCTCACCATTCATTACATTATTCTCTGGTATTTGGTTTTCTGTGTCTTTTTTTTTTTTTACTTCTTATTTCATTTTTCCAGTTTCCACGTCACACATTGTTATTTTGGTTATGATGATTGCCTCTTATGAACAGGTGTTTAGTTCTCATCACCTCTTATTTTATTCTTTATTTTATTTTATTTATTTACAAAATTAGGGGCTCATTGCCCGGAAGACAATGTTTTTGTGCCCTTGAAACACATTGGCATTTTTGAAGTGTTTGATGTTTGAATTCAGTTGGCTTAATAAATATGATAAAGCCATAAAGTGAGTGGACCGATCTGCCCAATGTGACTCACCCGATACGTGCAGGTTGCCATCTGTCACATCTTCATCAGTGTCCTTCAGCCCAGAGTCTGACGATGTTTCTTATTATGTTAAGACATGTTCAACGTCTTCTGCAGTCTTATTTCAGCTTCTTGACTGACTGAATAAACACCCAGACGCTTACTGCTTTACATAATTTAAGATTTGTTATAATTGTAATTTAAGATTAAGATTAATGCCAGGGCTGCAGCTGCCATCTGATCTAAAAATCGCCAAGATACCCCTTAGCCCTGTGACCACCTTCTCTCCTCTGCTCCTAATATTAACTTCTCCATTTTTACTCTTTTCTACACAATTGTCAGCCTGCTCTTACTTTTGTCATTTTCTGTGACGTTGACAATGACAACTGGATCTCCACCTCTCTGAAAAATAGCCAAGCCACTTGCCAAATGAGCCATAAAGCAGCCCATCATGCACCTTGTTTTCTCATTTTCATTATTGAAATCTGAGTTTGTTTACTTTCATTTGACTTCTTATTTATAAAATTAAATTGTAAATGTTGTCCGGTTTCTCTAAGGAGAGATAATGCACTGATACAGAGGGTTCTGCACCCTCCAGCGTCAGATATAATCCTTTTTGCTCCCATTTAGGGGTCACCACAGTGGATCATCCGTCTCCATCTCTCTCTGCCTTTCACATCATTTTCTGACACACCGACTGCCTTCATGTCCTCTCTCTCATCACATCCATAAACCTCCTCTTTGGCCTTCCTCTTTTCCTCTTGCCTCGCAGTTCCATCCCCAACACTCTTTCCCTGATGTACCCCTCATCTCTCCTCTGCTCAAACAATCTCAATCTCATCTCTCTGACTTGGTCATCAATCTGTCATATCTGTGTTGTCCCCCTGATATTCTTGTTCCTAATCCTGGATACCCTTGTCACTCAAAGTGACAATTGTAGCATCCTCAACTCTGTCACCTGCCTCCTGTATTTTGATCAGTGCCACTGTCTCCAAAGCATACAGCCTAGCTGGTCTCACTACCATCTTGTAGACCTTCCCTTTTACTCTTGCAGATACTCTTCTGTCACAAATCACTCCTGACACTCTTCTTCACCCAGTCCACCCTATCTGCACTCTCTTCTTCATCTCTTTCCCACTCTCTTCGTTATTTTGGACTGTTGAAACCAAGTATTTAAGACGTCTAACCTTCTCCTCGTCTGCTCCTTGTTCTCACACATTTTAGTTATTATGTGTATTTAAATATTACCATTAGTTATTCATTTGTTTTATTGTCAGATTTATCTTAGCTCATTAAACTCCTCTTTAGATTTAATTTATTGCTGAACTCATCAAACTCACTCATGTCTTCTCGGCCTCAGTTATCTCACTTGATCAAAACAATGGCCAAAGACTGGATAAAGTTCTCTCAAGTCTGAACTCCACAATGGCCTTGTAGATCCTACATTTGCATCCATTATGTGTCAAGGTTTTCCTGGGACTGCGAGCATTTCTTCATGAATGACACCAAAACTGGAAGTGAATTCTGATAAGACCCCCATGTGTCCTTTTGTGTTTCCAAACAGAAACAGCTGGGGGCGACACAGAGTGAAATTAGGAAGAGACTTGAGAAGAAAGAGAAGAAAATGAAGGAGACAAGGAAGACAATAGAACAGATGAAGGTGAGTGGAATTAAGTAAGAAGAAAGTAAGGAATAAAAATTAAAATGTTGTCAAAGTTTCTGTTAATGACATGTAGAGACAGGGAGATGGAGAAAGAGAGAAGATGGTTTATTGTGTCCTTCATGGCATTTCACTGCTGACAGCATTTCAAGTTTTAGTCATCAGGAGTTCAGACACCGACATCTTAATATCCTCAGGCTTCTCATTCCACCACTTAAAGATGACTTGAGTCCTCCTAACAATACCTCATAATGAAGATTGGTGCTGATGTTCAGATGTGCATTAAGCCTTCTAAAATATTTAACCTCATGTGTACCGGTGTGTGTGGCACGGGTGGAAATCCTGAGGTGACCACTTTGACAGTTTTGCTTCTTAGCTTTGCACCTAACTCTTTGCCCTGCAGAACTGGCAGTCTGATCTCCATATTTTAATTGTACAATGAGAACTAGACAAGCTTGATGATGACATTTGGATCCTTCACTGGCCAGGAGCCTATCCAGCTATCCACAAAGGTTTTCTATCAGTGTATCCAGAAGGCAACACAGTGTGTGAGACTACTCTCTGTATCTGGAGCAAAACTTCATCTCAATTGTTATAATAACTGAATCCCTGACTATGACTACTTTCATCCCTGCCTACTGTCTCAGAGATATCAGAGTCACTGTGCAGTTCTGAAAGGTCCTGAAAACAGCTGAACACCTCCAGCTTTGGGGTTGATGATCCTGGACAGTGTGCACCTCATACCCTACACTTACATCTGACTGTGACCCACCTGCACACTAACTTTCATCTCAATGACACTCAAGTGAGCCATACAAATATAAGTCACAGTCGCAGTTATTATTAATAATCAAAAGTTAAATAAAGGAAATGGAAATGCAACAACCTGAAATATAAAGACTCATAATTCTGAGGACTACAATTAAATACAGTTGAGTGAAGGTTAATAAGCAAAGACACAATTAATGTAATTAAATTACAACAGATCAGATTTTCTCCACAATACCACTTCTTCTTCTTCTTCTTCTTCTTCTTTTTCTTGTTACTTCTCAGTTCTCAATCCCAGGATGACCAGGAGAGGCTCTTTTAAAGACACACCTCTGTATCACTACCAGAGTCCTCACTGGACAATAGAGCTGTTCTAACAATGATTCTCATAGATCATACAGATCCTCTTATTAAGGCAGCACATTCCATATGGTGCCTGGTTGCTACCCAGAGTACCAAGGGTCTTCTATGGCCCTTATCCTAATTCAAATTATCCATCACTACATCAGAATACCAACAGAAGTGTCTTATGACTTCTGACTTTTTTTTTTTTAAATTGGTGACTCAATTTTATTTTTTTCTCCTATCCAACCAGATCTCTGTGGCAAGAGTGATGAAGGAACATGATCAGACTGGGGTGTGTGGGACCTGAGAAACTTTAGATTCAAATTCAAAGGATCTGAGGAGTTATAACAAATAGCAAGAACAGGCCATTCAGCCCAATTTCACGTTTTCCTAATATTTCCTCAATTTATGCAAAACTCTCAAAGTTCCTGCCTTTATCTGCGGTTTTCAAACAACATCCTATGGCCGCCCGACAACCTCCCACTTCAGTTTGCCTGCACTGATCAATGTAACTCTTTTATGACCTTTTTAAATATGAACATTGGAAATATCTACCAGCTGTCGACTTCTTTTGTAAACTCTGTACATGGAACATTTTATGATCCCCCTTCTTCTTCTTCTTACTATTTTAAAACTCTCAACTGTGGTTGAAATATCTGATATTATTAAAAATTCCAAACCCTCTACCTGTCAGCTGACTCCAGTTCCTACTGATTTCTCTTTCCTCTCTAATAACTAACATCATACATTCTTCTCTTATCTCTGGTCTTGTTCCTTTATCTTTTAAAATGGCTGTGATAACTCCAATTCTCAAGAAATCTGGTGTGGATCACTACAACCTAAATAATTATTATATAATCTCAAATATACCTTTCCTTTAAAAAACACTTGAAATACTGTTGTCATGCAGGTTGACTCTCACCTCACTGACAATCATTTGTTTGAACAATTTCAGTGTGGCTTTTGTCCATTTTACAGTACAGAGACAGCCCTGGTTAAAATCACCAATGAGATGGCAGCTGACTTGGGGCTGTTGACTACACTTGTGCTCCTTGATCTGCGCCCTACCTTTGATATGATATCTCATGATATTATCCTTGAGAGATGAAAATTTATTGGCACTCCACATGCCTGGTTCAAATCTTATCTCTCATATCATACAGAGTTTATGAAACTAAAATATTTCATATCCCAAGTTTGCCCAGTTGTTAGTGGTGTTCCCCAGGGCTCTGTCTTGGGCCCCCTTCTATTTATTATTTATCTTCTGCCTTTTGGTCGTATCCTTAGGAAATTTGATATTTTCTTTCACTGTTAGGCTGACGACCCCCAGCTCTCTCTGTCTACTAAGCCTGATTCCACTCTTCCAATTTCTTCCCTCTCTGAATGTCTTCAGGAAGTTAATTCATGGCAGTCTACTAATTTTCTTAACTTAAAAAGTGAAAAAACAGAGGTTCTTCTGGTAGGAACTAAATCAGTGTTGGACAAATGTGATATCTGATTGACTATTGATAATTCTCTAATCTCTTCTTCCTCCCAGGTTAAGAGCTTAAGTTTAATTCTTGATAGCACCTAAAAATTTGAGGTGCATATTAATATTATAACTTCGTCGCCATATTTCCATCTCAACTATTTATGCTTATCTATTTAAGCTACCAGCACTGCTATTCTCGTTCATGGTCTGGTCACATCTCATATTGATTATTGTAAGTCTGTCCTCTCTGGTCTTCCTCACAAACTCCTTTATAACTTCAGTTGGTTCAGAATGCTGCAGCTCGTATTATTACAAGAACACCTTCCATTGAACACATCACTCCAGTCCTTCAGCAGCTTCACTGACTTCATATTAAATATCACATTAATTTTAATATTCTGCAAATGACTTACAAGACCCTCCATAATCTGACACCTCCTTATCATTCTGATCTTCCTCACATCTCCATTATTTCCCATATCCTTAGATCTTCTTCCTCTATTTATCTTATTATTCCTCCTGCTCACCTGACTACCATGAAGTTTAGAGATTTCAGCTTCTGGAACTCTCTGCACAAGATATTTGTAATATCGGCTCTCTTCCGATCTTTAAATCTCACCTTAAAACACATCTTTTAGGCTGGCTTATTCTATTTGATATGAATTTTAGTTGATAATTATTTTAATTTTATTATATTTATTCTGGTTTTATTGTACTGTAATATTTTATTAATTTTATATTGTGGCTGTTTTCATTAATGCATTCTGTCCTTTTGTGACTGGAAAAGTACCTATAAATAAAAAAATAATAATAATATTATTATTATTAATAATAATAATAATAATAATTATTATATTATTATTATTATTATTATTATTATTATTATTATTATTATTATTATTATTATTATTACATGATGGGAAGGTAAATTTACAGTTGTTTGTTTGAGGAAGCAAATTTATATGAAATATGTTCTTAATAAGCCACCTGACAAAAGAAGATGCCAACTCCTTCACATCTTTAAACTCTCCTGTCATGTCACCTCCTCGTGTCTCTATCCTTTAACTGAAGACATTCAAATCCTTCAGCATTTCCTCACAGCTCAATCCCCACAGTCCAGTCTGGTCTCTTTTCTTCTTCTTGAATTTCTTTTGTGCTGTTTTCTCATTTCTCTAACACACAATATTCCTGATGTGCTCTCACAAGTGTGTTTTACAGGTCAGATTACAGAACTGTGATGAGCACACAAAAGGCTCCCACGTCTTTCTGACAAGTCACACACTTTCTAGTGGCAGACCTTCTATTGTAAGATTATACTGAATAGTGTGTGTAAGTCTTTGGATTTAATTTAATTGCCAAATTTCCCCCTGGGGGACAAATGCACTGTCTATCTATCTATCTATCTATCTATCTATCTATCTATCTATCTATCTATCTATCTATCTATCTATCTATCTATCTATCTATCTATCTATCTATCTATCTAATTAACTTCATCTCAGTACATTAAAGAGCTCAATGCCGTGTTTTGTCTGCTAAGTCAGTTCTTCACCTGCCTGTCTGTTGCCCCATCAGTCCACTTATCTACACTCTGATGACTCGCCTCTTACGGACTTCTCTGTAAAAATCATTTTTAAGGTCAAGGCACCTGACATCTTATGGTCCACTATAATGAAAAGTTCTCCTATAAACAACCAGTACATGAATGAAAAATAATCTGTTGTAACACAAACTTTCTGTTCACCTGGCTGATCCTCACTTGAGAGATGGTCCTTCTTATTAATGTTACTTTTTATTTCTCCTTGTCCCATCTTCTCTCCTGATGTAGACTTTGTCACTCCATTGTGTCCTTCCTGCTGATGGAGACTCGCTCATCTTCACTGTCACCACCGATTTCTCTCCTAAGGTCCTGCTAAAGGAGCTATCATGTCTGAAAAAGCGTGTAGAGAAGATCAGCGAACAGGACATCCTGCCTTTGACTCCATCAGGTACAGCATCTAGTCATGTTGTGTTCATTGTTAAGTCCATTATGAGACTCTCTATTAGTAATTTTTTGTAGTGCTGTTTACAATGACAAGCTGAGTGATATCACACTCTCACACTAAGCAGCTGCTTTTATACAGAGTTCTTGATATTGTGAAGGACGGCCAGCGTCTTTACCTGGCCAGGATACACTTAGGATGGAAGGACAGGGGATGACAGATTGCACAGGGCTTTATCTCCCCCAGGACACTAGATGGCAGTGAGCCCAGCCTCAGAGTCCCACATGAGTGAACACAGGGCATGCTGGGTATTGTAGTCCCTGGCGACAACCCTTTTGGCGTCCCAGGGGGGCAGTCACGGAGAGGTGCATGATAGGGGGGAATCATTACCTCATGGGGTTTCCGCCTCAGATCGAAGCCTTGACAGATCATTTCTGGAGTAGCAAAAATAAAAGGGACTGCCTAACTTGCGTCAGGGGGCCAGAGTCAGGAGGAAGGAGAACAAGTCCTGTGAGATAAATGAAGGAGGCAGTGAAAGACAGAGAGAGAGTATTGATCTTAGTGTACTTGTGGCTCTGGTGGTGGGAAACCATTACAAAGAAAGAGTTTTCCCACAATTAAAGACTCTTTGCCTTTTAACCTGTGTCCATGCCTGTTTGTGTTGGCTGATCATATGGCACATTTATGGAGCTCTGTTCACCCGACATGCTCGCTCTTATGTCCCTCTTACTTTGTGCTCCTTTTGCTCAGTTTTTTGTGCTTTTGTTTCCTCTCTTCATCGCTGCCCTCTGTTGGACAATCGATGACATTATGTCGTGGAACAGATGTCGGACATTGGACCTTTTATTGCTTTATATATGTAGAGGATGCTTTTTCTATTTACTCCCTTAAAAGCTTCTTCATTTGACATTGTTATTCATTTCATGTGCTCTGGATAACGACCAACATAAAATAAGGAGCAGGAAGCTGTGTTAAACTGGCAGGGCCAGCTCAGCATACAAATGAAGACATAAAGGAAAAAAAATTGAATTGGGATCAACTTTAGTGCTTTGTGATTATTATGAAATCTGAAGGAGCTTCTGCTGTCTTCTCTGATCTTTACATTCGCTCAGATGGGCTCCTCTTTAAAAGTTCACAGTAAACTGTTGTCAGCCGTTCATCCACAGACTTGTGTGTGCTATATGAATGGTGTCGTATCCTCCGGTTAGCTGTGAACCACCCAATCTCATTGCACAGGTGGTGAACCAGCTGAGGGGAGGAAAGGCTGCAGGGATCTGTGATATCCAGGGTGAACTTCTCCAGGCTGGTGGTAAGGTTGTCCTCCTGGAATTGCAAGCAATCTTTGCTTCCATTTGGGAGACTGGCATCATCCCAACTGACTGGAAAACTGGACTTGTCATCCCTATCAGGAAAGAGAAGGGTGATCCCCTGGATTGCAGCAACTACAGGGGGATAACACTGCTCTCGGTGCCAGGTAAGGTCCTTGCTAGGGTCGTCCTCAATAGTATCCGCAATCACTTGCTCACCTACCAGCGACCAGAACAGTCTGGTTTTACGTCTAAGAAGTCTACCATCGACCGCATCCTGGCACTGAGGGTTCTCATGGACTGCCAATACGAATATCATCAGAGTTTCTTTGCAGCCTTTATTGACTTTTGCAAAGCATTTGACTCAGTTGATTGAGCTGCCCTGTGGGACATCCAAAGGGTTCGGGGGATCCCTTCGAGGTTACTGGATATCATGGCTGGCCCATACACTGGTACTGTAAGTGCTGTGCAGAGTGGAGGCAGGATCTCTGCGTTTTTCCCAGTTGATTCTCGGGTTTGTCAGGGATGTGTACTGCTCCTACTCTGTTCAATGCTTGTATGGACTGGGTGTTGGGGAAGGTCGTGGGGTCCAGCGGCTGTGGGGCATCTCTTGGTGAAGAGAGATTCACGGATCTTGCTGAGGATGCTGTGATCTTCGCAGAGTCAATAGAGGCTCTGATCGGGGTGCTCAAGAGACTGAGCAAGGAGTCTGAGTGTCCAGATTTGCGAGTGTCCTGATAAAAACCAAGATCCAAGCCTTTAATGACCTCTTATCCTTTTTTATTTCTTATCGTATCCTTTTGTTGCCTCCTCATAGAATTCCAACATGTTAGTAAAACACGACTTCCCTCTTCTGAACCCATGCTGACTGGACAGGAGTTACAGTCAGCATGGGTTCAGAAGAGGGAGGTCGTTTTTTACTAACATGTTGGAATTCTATGAGGAGGCAACAAAAGGATACGATCAAAGTGGAGCTTATGATATTATTTATCTGGACTTTCAGAAAGCATTTGATAAGGTGCCACATGAGAGGTTGGGCATCAAGTTAAAAGAAGTGGGAGTTCAGGGTGATGTTTTAGATGGGTGCAGAATTGGCTCAGACACAGGAAACAGAGGGTGATGGTGCGAGGAACCTCATCAGAACTGGCCGATGTTAAGAGTGGTGTTCCACAGGGGTCAGTGCTAGGGCCGCTGCTATTTTTAATATCTATAAATGATTTAGATAGGAATATAAGTAACAAGCTGGTTAAGTTTGCAGATGATACCAAGATAGGTGGATTAGCAGATAATTTGGAATCCGTTATATCATCACAGAAGGACTTGGATAGCAGACAGGCTTGGGCAGATGAAATTTAATGTCAATAAATTTAAAAATGTTAGGTTTGAATACACAATGGGAGGTCTGAAAATCGAGAGTACACCTTATTAGAAGGATTTAGGAGTCATAGCGGACTCCAAGCTATCAACTTCCCAACAGTGTTCAGAAGCCATTAAGAAGGCTAACAGAATGTTAGGTTATATAGCACGATCTGTGGAGTACAAGTCCAAGGAGGTTCTGCTCAACCTTTATAATGCACTGGTGAGGCCTCATCTGGAGTACTGTGTGCAGTTTTGGTCTCCAGGCTACAAAAAGGACACAGCAGCACTAGAAAAGGTCCAGAGAAGAGCGACTAGGCTGATTCCAGGTCTACAGGGGTTGAATTATGAGGAAAGATTAAAAGAGCTGAGCCTTTACAGTTTAAGCAAAAGAAGATTAAGAGGTGACATGATTGAAGTGTTTAAAATTATGAAGGGAATTAGTACAGTGGATCGAGACTTGTATTTTAAAATGAGCTCATCAAGAACACGGGGACACAGTTGGAAACTTGTTAAGGGTAAATTTCGCACAAACATTAGGAAGTTTTTCTTTACACAAAGAACGATAGACACTTGGAATAAGTTACCAAGTAGTGTGGTAGACAGTAAGACGTTAGGGACTTTCAAAACTCGACTTGATGTTTTCTTGGAGGAAGCAAGTGGATAGGACTGGCGAGCTTTGTTGGGCTGAATGGCCTGTTCTCGTCTAGATTGTTCTAATTCTAATTCTAATTCTTGGGCATGGCCATCAGCAGTGTGTCTGTCTGCGGAGAGAGTGTCAACCTTGTCGAGAGACTCACTGACCTCGGCAGTGACATTCATGTGACTCTGGTGACTCTTCCTAGGAAGTCAGTAAATGGATTGGGAGAGCATGGGAGGTCATCAGGTCGCTGGAAAGGGGTGTGTGGCACTCCCGATATCTATGCAAAAGGATGTAGCTCCAAGTCTTTAGAGTTCTGGTGCTTCCTGTCTTGCTATATGGTTGCAAAACATGAATGCTATCCAGTGACCTGAGACGAAGACTGGACTCTTTTGGTACTGTGTCTCCGGAAAATCCTTGGGTACTGTTGGTTTGACTTTGTGTTGTTCATGGAGTCCCGAATGAGGCACATGACCCGCATTGTGAGGGAGCATCAGTTATGGCAATACGGCCATGTGGCGCGTTTCCCTGAGGGTGATCCAGCTTATAAGATCCTCATTGTTGGGGACCTGAGTGGCTGGACCAGGCCAAGAGGCCACCCATGTAACACCTTCTTGTGGAAGATAGAGGGTCATTTCCGGAGGGTGAATTTAGACTGCATGTCTACCTGGGGAGTTGCAAACTGGGATCCCGAGTTGTTTCGTCATGTAGTGGGTGCGGCAACGCACTGTTTCAGTGCCTGCTTCACAATGTGACGTGACTTGACTTGTCGTATACTCAGACTCATTTCCAGCACTGATATTAAAGAAATTGTTTTATAGATCATTGTTTTTTCGTATTTTGTTGGTAAAGCTGAACAAATTAGAGGACAGCATTAGAACTCTGACCACTTCAGGACCACCTGAATACTCCACTGTGTGCATATAACAAGTTCACAGGTGAAACACAATAACAGACTTTAATTATAAATGTAATGATATCTATACACACAAATACAGTTGAAGTTAGAAGTCTCCATCCAATTTGGGTGAATTCTTTAAAACTCACTTTATAATGACACCACTGATTTTATATTAATAAACTACGAGCATTTAAGACGTCTACTCTGTGCAGGGCAGAAATAATTTTTCCCATCAATGTTCACAGACCTCCTAGTATTTCACTTTTAATTGACCAGATCACAAATCCAGTGAGTCACAAGTTTACAGACACTTTATTAACTGGGCCTTTAAACAGCTTGTAAAATTCCAGAAAATGACGTCAAGCCTTTAGGCAATTAGACAATGAGCTTCTGAGAGCCAATCAGACTGTGACTCTTCGAAGAATCCTTGGGTACCGCTGGTTTGGCTTTGAATGAGGCACATTACAGTCGAACCCGGAAATTCAGTGTTACGTTCGAAGAGCACCCGCGAATTGTGAAAAACCGCAAATTTTGGATGTGGTAAAAAAAATGCCTATTTTTATAGTTGAAACCCTAAATATGCCCACAAAACACTTTGATTTCATTTCAATCTCAGATTAATATATTACCCTAAAAAAACAGTACTCTTGATCGCTACCTCATTCTTCTTTATGTAGCGTACGGTGCTTTCGTTGATGCCATAATGGTGCGCTACTGTGGCATAACTTTTTAATTTCCTGAGCAAATCCATTAGTTCAACCTTCTCCTGGAGTGTCTTAAACTTCATCTGGCACTTTGGTTCATTGCCAGAAGCCTTAGAAGGTGCAGGGCATTTGGGCAACATCTTAGAGCTCTAAGAAGAACAAAACAAAAAAACAGGAGAACACTCAGCGAAACACTCGAGATAGCTACATGCGGTAAACTGTTATGATGGGGGAATGCTGGGATGCATCTGCCGGAGATGCGTCACAGGGCAGCAGCCAATTAGCAGCAAGGAGAAATGAATAATGCTCCTGGATTGGCTACTTTCAAACCTCCAGCCTTTGAGTAGAGGGGTCTTTCACCATCCCTAGCTGTGTTTTCCTCTATAGTTGCTTTGTGTTCTCTCTACAGTACTAAAATGTATACAGTATTATATTTTATATATTTAGATGAATTTACAGTAATATTTGTGTTCAAAATTAATAAATGATATTGTTCTTAATAATTTAACATTAAAATGCATGAAAAGTTATATATTGCCTCAAAAAAAGCCAAAAACAAATTGCGGATAATATTTGCAGTTTCCACCAACAATTATTAGTTAGGTTCTAAGGAAAACTTCGCGAAAGACTGAGGCTGCGAACTCTGAACTGTGACTTCACGGGGGTCGACTGTACTGTGAGGGAGCATCAGTTACGACACTGTGGCCATGTGTCGCAATTCCCCAAGGGTGACCGTCATTGTTGAGGACCTGAGTGGCTGGACCAAGCTAAGGGGGTGCCCACATAACACCTGGCTGTGGCAGACAGAGAGTCATTTCCGGAGGGTGGGACTGGACTGCGTCTCTGCCTGGGGAGTTACCAGCCAGGATCTCAAGCTGTTTTGTCGTGTGGTGGGTGTGGCAATGTGCTGTACCAGTGCATGTCCCCAAACTGACCTGACCTGATTAGTACAAAATCTGTGGAGGTTATCAAGTGCTGTACAGATTTATTTAAACACACAGTAAGCTAAAGCAGTTCTGCATTGATCAACATAAATGAAACCCAACAATGTCTGTCTATGAACAGAACTGCTGAGCTGTGGCCAACTGACAACACAAGAGAGGAAAACAGAAAGTGAGGTGATGAGGGTTAACAGGTCAGACGTGTGTACAACTGCACCGGCACTGTTTACTACCTGGAAGAAAGTCTGAGATCCAATGGTGGATTGGACTGGGCAGGTTGAACTCGGTCAGTTTCTTATCATGGAGCTCTGAGATGTTGGTGTCTAAAGCAGAGGTCAAGTCCACAATCGGGACCCTCACATGTGTCTGTGGCTCATAAAAATGTTGGCAAATAAAACTCACTTCATCATTCACATACTGGTGGGCTCAGTACACAGACTTGATCTGCATGTCTTGTTGTTTTATTCAACTTCACTGCATTTGTAATAAGTGTCTAAGGATTTGACGTTATAAAACTCCACCTTAACGTTCTCCATTCTTCTCTTTTCTTTGTATTTACAGGTCGTGAAACTCCAATCTTCACCCTACGGCCTCCTGAACCTCAGAGCAGAGAGGAGTTTTTACAATGTGAGTCTGTCAGTTCATGGAGTTTATCATCATATCATTTTTAATATCTCACGCCAGGCTTATGATATGAAAGCATTATGTGAGTGTGGTGGGACTGATGAGCAGAAAGTGATGGGGGTCCTGTGACTGGTGCATTATGGGATATTGAGATTCAGGACAGGGAGGCACCAAAGGAGTCTGTTGGAATTGAATCTCTTAAGAGTCAAGTGGACTCACAGAAAATAAAAATGAAATCCTGCTGACTACGCCAGGTCCTCTTGTAACTCCAGTCCTACCTCCATTGTTGTTTTTCCATTGCCTCATTTTTTTCATTTCACTTTCTGCTGTTTTCCTTTTCTCTTTTCTTCTCTCTGTTTTGTTTTTTTTTTCCATCATTTCCTTAAAATATTGATAAGAATTATTTATTTACACAGCACAAGTCATTCAATGAAAGCAGCTCAGTGTGCTTCACATAAAAACACAATATCCACTCCATTAATATCTACATATACAGTCTATGTGTGTAAAGATGAAGACAAATGGACTATTTTATAAAAGAGTCCTAAAGAGCTTCTTGTTCCTGTGGCCACAGCAGATAACATCAACAAGTTTAAGCTCCATGGGACTGCAGCCAAACTCACTGGATGTCACTACAAATAAAAAATGGACCCCTTAATGATGAGAAGGACAGTTTAAGAGGTGAAGAACAAACAAAGGCAATCATCAGGACTTATTCAGGGTGACCACCACAATCAAAGTACAACAACGTCAAGTAGCACCGTCAATCACTTAATGAATGAAAGGGGGCTTCATGGTAGAAGACCCCACTTCTGAAAGACACCATTGGGGTCTCTTCAGCACAGTTCCTGATTGGTTCTTGTTAATTGTCTGTGTCTCCGTCACACACTCCTCACTCGTTTTTTTTTTTTTCTCTCCTCTCAGACTTCTGTCCCCTCACACTGGACATCAACACGCCACACAGAGACCTCCGTCTGTCTGAAGGGAACAAGAAAGTGACATATGAGAGGGCAAAAGCCAAATATCCTGATCATCCTGACAGATTTGATGACTGGCCTCAAGTCCTGTGTAGAGAGGCTCTGACTGGGACTCGCTGTTACTGGGAGGTGGAGTGCAGTGGAGACCTTATGAAGATTGGAGTCGCATATAAAGGACTGAGAAGGAAAGGACAGGGCAGGGAGTGCCGCCTTGGATACAACAACAAGTCCTGGTGTTTGCAGTGGTCTCTTTCCCAGTATTCTGTGCATAACAATAACCAGGAGACTGAAATCAGCGCCCCCTACAGCCCCAGAATAGGTGTGTATCTGGACTGGCCTGCTGGCTGTCTGTCATTTTATAGCGTCTCACACACAATGACCCTCCTGCACAGGTTCAACACCTCCTTCACTGAGCCCCTCTATCCAGGGTTTTGGCTTAATTATAACTCAAGTGTAACAATAAGCCATCTGGCACCATGTGATCACTGATCCTCTACTTGTCACTTGATGTCCCCACAAGCTCAGGTTCTCTTTGTTTTTATAGTTTCAGGTTAAAATGACTTTAGCAGGAGAACGGAGGGGGTGGGACTGAAGTGCAGTGGCGCCCTCTAGTGGACATCCGCCATATTACACACATGGGAAAGGTCTGCAGTGAAGGGGGGAGAAAAGAATACAGTGCAGTGTAAAAGAAATAAGAATAAAGTAAAAACACAAAAATAAAACACCTGAAATAAAGAACTTTAAATATTATATCTAACACTAATTAAGATTTAAATGAATTAAGAGTAAAATAAGAGTGACACGATCACACAGTCACATGACCTTCAGAGCTGACAGGTGAGCTGATTCTTCCAATACTATCTACTTGGAGAGCCACAGCACCATAGGTCACCGCAGTTGTAGACCCGGAAGTGACGTTTCAGGACTGACTTTGTAACATTACTTTAGGAAGGTTTCGGCAAATCTCGGCAAAGCCTGGAAAGTAAAGGACCCGTTCAGAAATTAAAAGATAAAACTGAGAAGGAAAAACAGTACAACAAACTAAATAATACACATTCTTGTGAAGTTTGGAGGGTTTCTGCCATCACGTCGTGTCATACATCAAACTAAACAATACGGATCGTTTCTGTGATAAACACTATTAACATTTACATTGTGTTCAGGTCTGTGGGAACCATTTAACATGTTGACAAAATTAAAATCATTAAGATTTGTGTTTTTTGAAAATAGTTTTTCGTTTACAGTCATGAAACGAAATATACAATATAATTACAATGTTTTCACCATGTTAGATTTTAGTAAAATGTTAATAATAAAAGTGATTATATTTTTTAAAATATACTATGCATGCCTGTAATATTGTACTAAACAATTTAGAATAAACATTTAAGACAATCTAATATTTCTAAACATGTATGTGAAGTAAACGGCAATACATGTTATACACTGAATTATGCTATATATTGCCTTTCATAGAACTGCTCTAGTTTTTGTCACTTATTATTATAAGCCACCAAAAAAATACTATTAATAATCATAATTTATTTATATAGCACCCTTCCTATGCCCAAAATTCAGAAAGAACATGACCTATATAACATTGACTACAAATATCTCTACTAAATAAAGATAAATACAGGATATACAAAACATTCAAATAGAATAAAAGACAATAATTCAGACTAAAATACAACATATAATACTACAACAATTTTTTGAACAAATATAGTTTTTCTCGATTGCTAAGACACATTCCTGGAAAGCTGCTCTCCTTTTCCCTAAACTGTGAACACAAAACCCAATTTTCAAGCTACATTCACAAAACCTCTGACTCTTCTTGCAAAACCAAACTTTCACCCCAAAACAGTTCAATCTGTGCTCAAAACTGAACTATGCTGTCAACTCAGGCCTCAAGTCAATCTAAATGAAATACTCTACTGAGTAGTCACTAAACACTACATAGAAAAAAGGAAAACACAATGCTCAGGACATGAAGCGGTAGAAATAAATGTTCATTTAGGCTAAATCCATGTTGCAAAACAAAATACCTGCGCATTGTTAACACTTGTACATAGAAAAAAGAATTTGCAAAAAAACAGAAATTCTTTGCATTTCCATGGAGCACTTGTACGTAAAAATAAAGCACAAAAATATACAAATGAAGTACAAAGAAAAGAAGTGCATTACTCCACAGCCACAGCATCATTTCTCCGTACTGGGTCAGGCCACAGGACTTCATCTACATCACTGGCCACATTTTCTCTGGCCAGGCAACGGGGGGAAAAAACCCTGGCATGCCGTATCCAGGCTTGACATGCCTCCACACCCAGGTCACCACAGGCCATTTACCCTGGTATAAGGTTGGCGTTCATATACCTTCCACCGCCATGAGGAGAAGAATTCTTCAATGGGGTTCAGGAAAGGGGAGTACGGTGGAAGGCAAAGATTGATAAAACCTTGGTTCATATTGAACCACTCTCTAACCTGGAGGCCTCTGTGAAAACTCACATTGTCCCAAACAACGACATACTGTAGATGGGCTGCTCATCCTGCTGCCCTAACAGAGCATCTCGCATGTGATTGAGGAAAATGAGGAGCTGGTGAGTGTTGTAGGGCCCTAGGTTGGCCTGATGGTGGACAACACCATGATTGCTGATGGCAGCACACAGTGTGACATTGCCACCATGCTGCCCAGGGACACCAACAATGGCCCGTTGGCCAATCACACTACGGCCTCTCCTTCTCCTTTTGATGAGATTAATTCCAGCTTCATCCATGTAGATGTATTCATGGAGTTTTTCCATTGCATCCAGTTCAAAAACTCTCTGTAGGAATAGATATATATTTTTGTAAGTGATGTAGGCCAACTACAGTAAATCACTACTTACAGTAACCAACATTTATGTGTCTGGATATATACCAACCTGTACATACTGGAATCTTTGCTCTTGGACTCCATCAGAGTTGCGTTCAAAGGGCACTCTGTACAGATGTTTCATGCGCAGTCTGTTGTGCTTGAGGACACGGTCAACAGTAGAGAGGCTAACACTGTCAATACCCTCAAAATGCACATGGTCCTCCATGATCCTCAGCTGAATTTCACGCAGTTTACAGTTTTTTCCAATTGCTAAAGCACAATTTTGACTACAAGGCTCATTTTTGCAAATCATTTAGCACAATTCACAAAACACCTCACCCAAAGAGCAAAACACCTCACATATCCTGCAAAATGAAGCTCTGCAGTCAAAACTATATAAACACTTATCAAAACCAAACTTTTGCCCCAAATTGTAAACATTTTTGTCCCATGCCTAAATTTTTCCTCCAACCAACCAAACACCACTCTGTAAAATCCAAAACACTTTTATCTCTTTAGGGACTGTCAGAACTGCAAATACTGAGAATTGGACACAGAGACATATGTGCAGAAATAAATTAGGTTCAAAGAAATAATTTATTTAGCTACACTTTGCAACAGAAAAACCCAAACATGCACAAGTGAAAAAACAAATGAACAACAAAACAAGATTTATGCAGGGTCATGTCGTCTCAGTGGATCTGGCCACAGCACCTCATCCACTTCACATGCAATGTTTTTTCTTGCTAGACAGCGAGGAAAGAAGCGTCGGGAGTGTCTTATCCATCCCTGGATAGCTCCTACGTCAATTTCCTCACATGCTTCCTCCATTGCTTGTAGAAGCCCCTCACGCACATGGGGTTGACGATCATAGACCTTCCACCGCCATGCTGAATAGAACTCTTCTATGGGGTTCAGAAATGGAGAATAAGGGGGAAGGTAAGCCACTATAAAATGTGGGTTGTTGGCAAACCAATTTTGCACCATGGCTGCACGATGAAAAGCCACATTGTCCCACACTACAACATATCTGTGCTCCTGCCCT
Organism: Polypterus senegalus; assembly: GCF_016835505.1. Lineage (NCBI taxonomy): Eukaryota > Metazoa > Chordata > Cladistia > Polypteriformes > Polypteridae > Polypterus > Polypterus senegalus. The sequence goes on along the minus strand of NC_053157.1, from coordinate 247,684,116 downwards.
TCATCGTCCGTATGGTTTGCCTGTTGTAAGATGTCTCGCATTCTGTCCAGAAATGTCAGGATCAACTCTGTGTTATATGGACCAAGAATGGCATGGTGGTATAGAACTCCATGTCCTGTGATGGCAGCACTCATTGTGATGTTTCCCCCACGCACGCCAGGAACATTCACAATAGCTCTGTGACCTATTCTGTTTCTTCCCTTCTTCTGGTTCTGGTAAGGTTGAAGCCAGCCTCATCAATAAAAATGAACTCATGTGGGATCACATTTGAATCCATTTCCAGCACTGTCTAAGAACAAAAAAAGATTACATAAGCAGTGGTTTAGGTTTATGTTTAGTACTGGAAAAACGCAGCATTATATGTAACATCCTGTAGTCTAATAGTTACCTGCACATAATTGTGCCTCAGTTCTTTGACTCTTTCGGAGTTCCTCTCAAAAGGAACCCGGTATATCTGTTTCATTCGTACTTGGTGTCGCTGGAGAACACGAGCAAGGGTAGACAAGGCAACTTGCCTAATGTTGCCAAAAACTGTGTCGTCCCTCATGATGTGGCTTTGAATTTCCCTAAGTCTTATGGCATTATTTGCCAAAACCATGTTTATGATTTCTACCTCCTGTGCCTCTGTGAACATCCGACCTCTTCCACCACGTCCTACTTGTCTCTCAGTCCTTGGAGAAGACAACAATGTATATATTGGTATGTAGCCTTTCTTGTTTCTAATGAGGATTATGCAGTAGTATTGTACAAGTAAAGAATACTTTGAATTGCTGTATATATACAGTAAAGAGTGGGTGTTACAGAACATACCTGTTCTCAAGCCGAAATGTCCGGATGACAGAGGCAACAGTAAATCGACTCAGGTTGGGTTGGACCCTCTGTCCAGCCTCTCTCATTGTCAATCCATGATTTTATAACATGGTCGACTAATGTTGCCCGAATTTCATTTGAAAGTGCTTGTCTTCTTTGTCTTTGTCCTCTTTCACCTCTCTGTGCACCCCTACCTCTTCCTCTACCTCTTCCTCTACCTCTTCCTCTACCTCTACCTCTACCATCTCTTCCTCTCCCTCCAGCTTCCATTGTTCTTTAGTGTTGGTAAATCTGTGGAGTTTTATAGTTCTCACATTCTGATTGCTGAGTTAACTAATAAGCAGTCAGGTGCTTGACCGGGTGACACTTGTTTTAGCCTAATTGGTACATGGGTGTGGCTTTTTGAATGGGTGTGTTTGGAGATGGCTAAAAGTTTATTGCTGTCAGATTCCTGTGTTTTCTGTAGGAAAGTGTGCACACTCTAATGCAAAAGAAGTCAAGTTAATTGCTTTTTGTGTTCAAAGGTGTGATTTGTGTTTTGAATATAACAAATGTGAGGAGAGATTTTGCTCTCTGAGTGTCAGTTTTTGCAGTTGAGCTTTACATTAGATTTTAGTGTGTTAGCAATTGGAAAAAACTGTAATGGTGTTGTTCTCACTGACCATGTCGACAATTAGGGTCTCTTGGTGTGGGGAGAACATAGATGTCCTACCACCCCCGTGTGGCAGTCTTTCAATTCTACAAAAAGAGAACATGCACTTACAAAAATACATACATGGAATAGGCCTACAAACAGTCAGACTAACCCTCCATTACAATACTACAGTACACTGGCACAGTGATGTACTGAAACATGTTTACTGTGGTACAGTATATAGTACAGTCATTGTACATATGGAATTGTTGTCAACATTTACATACTATAATGTCAAAAAAGGTAACTACCTGTTCTCTAAATCTTCAGATTATGGTGGACACAGTGAATCTACTGATGTTTGGTTGTACCCTTAGTCCAGCCTCCTTCATTGTCATACCATGGACAGTCACAATAGCTCTGATTTCATCAGATATTACTGTTCTTTGTCCTCGCTGACCACCTCGACCACCTTGACCTGCTCGACCTCCACTCACACGAACTCCTCTTCTTAGATTTCTATCCATTGTAGTGCCTCACAAACCAGTGCTCTGGCTTATATGTACCCTCACATCATTAGCCACAAGTGTGATGAATTTTGAGTTGTTGTGTTCAACTGGTGACAACTGAGCTTTAATTGTGTTTGACTTTTGCCACCTGTGCTCACCATTATGCAACACAGGTGCATCACAATGACAATGTGTTGACAAGATGTGTCTAAACAGGTGAAAAGTGCTTATGGTTTTGCCAAAAGTGTGACTGATTCAATAAGTGGGTTCAGGCAACTGAGAATTTGGTTCAGACAATAGGGTTTAGTGTTTTAGCAATCGAGAAAAACTGTAATATAATTTGTGATAATGCAAACCCCAAATACCTGGGCAGACAGAGGGGGTAAACTGACAGAAGGGGCAGAATGTCAGGTCTGTTTAATGTCCTCCTAAACAAATGAATGGAGTCAGCTGATGTCATTCATTTCAGGAGGTCAGTCCACAGTCAGGGCGCTATATACAGCTGAAGGCCCTGCTGTCACCCACAGAGTGCAGGTTAGTGGGGGGCACAGAATGAGAGGACCTTAGTGGGCAGGTCAAGAACAGAATTTGATATTCAGTCCTGTAAGACACAGGGAGCAGTGAAGGTGCAGCAGGATAATAATAATAATAATAATAATAATAATAATAATTCATTACATTTATATAGTGCTTTTCTCAATATGGCAGTGATGTACTCGCTGTTGGTGGTCCGTGTCAGGACTCTTACAGTTGAGTTTTGAATCAGCTGGAGCTGTGATAAACAATTAGAAGTGTCACCTGCCAGTAGTGACTTATAATAATCAATGTGGAATGTGATAAAAACAGGGACAAGATTCTTACCATTAGAAAAGTAGAGGAATGAGCAAACATAAGAAAGGTGACACAGGTGGAAGTTTCTTAATATGGCTTACATGGGTGAAATAAGAAAAGTAGGAATCAAAGTGACACCAAGATTCTTTGCAGTAAAAGGACGTCTGATGAGATCATAAAAAGATAAGTCAGTCCAAAGTTATGAATAACATGGTCAAGGGTAAGCACAGAGATACAGAAGAGCAGAGGATGTCATTTCATTAACAAAGGGAAGTCAGATGGAGGAACTCCTGTGAGAAATTAAGGCGTGAGGGTTACCCTGGACATGACATAAGCTGCATGGCCACAACGCCATATGCAATAACTTTTACTTTTACACAAACTGGGACAGGAGCTCCTCAAGAGGAAGGTAACAATGCTTAGCACAATAAGGACAAATAAGCCAGAACTCCCATCCCCATTGGCCAGTGAAGACCTTCACGTTTGTTTAAACAAATGACATATCCTTGGTGCACAATGTGATCTGCACAGGGATAGAAGATACCATGGCCAGAAATGATAATGGACTATAATGCTACATAAACAGGAGTGGAGAATTTAGACAAAACATTATGCTGGATGCTGGCCACAGGCAATTTTTTCAATATATTGAACATCTCATAAAAAATACTTTTGTCATCTGGACAATCTTGAACCGAGACTGAAACAGGGAGAAGACAAAGTCATCTTGAGGAGCAGGTAAACCATTGGCGACACCTCACGTGTCACTGGGACGACATGTACCAAAGACCCCAGCATGTACAGCCATTGTGTCGATTCAACAGTCCAATTCACAGGGGAGCCAATGACAGCATAGTGAGTGTGTTTGTGTGTCACTGAGTGGACTATACAGTTATTACAGTATTGTGTAGAAAATGAAAATATTCAGTTCTGCTTGATAAACACAGAATGTGATCTGAGAGTAAAGAGTAAACAGGTTATTTACATCGCTTGTTAAAATAAAGTGACCATCTGATTTAAAAAAAAATCCCTCAATAGTACATACGTGGAAAAAATGTAATCATAAGTTGAGAGTTGAGAATTAAACAAAACCTGTATTTCTACATGCCTATTTAAATAATATTAGGTATTATATACTTTATATACCTGCTCAATGCTCTGTGTCTCATTCAAACTCTCCAGTGCCCCTTTAGTGAACACCTTTGTCCTGTAAGAAATATTCACACATTAGCCACGCAGAGAGAGAGAGAGAGAGAGAGAGAGAGAGAGAGAGAGAGAGAGAGAGAGAGAGAGAGAGAGAGAGAGAGAGAGAGAGAAAGAGAAAGAGAGAGTGAGTGAGTCAGAGAGAGAGAGACCTTCCAACAGCAAAATTCTCCAATAGAATGAAACACCAGCACCTCCTGATCAAGTGTAAATCACACTGCCATGCAGAGGGAGGGTAAAAACAAAGACCATTAAAACCAGTAACAGATATTAACAAATAATCAGAGACATACAGTAAGTGAAAGCTTACAGCTGTGAAGTCAAATGGCGCATCGAAGACAAGGTGCAGAGCATACTGTGGAGCAACAAAAGAATTATTTCAAATTAATATTTAATCTATTTGCATACATTACAGTGCACACTCTACTTATTGCAATTTATTTCTAGTGGTTCTTTGGTGGTTGAAAGAGCGTTCTGTTCGTGTTTACAAACAAGCAAGTGATTTTCAAAGTCAGTTCTCCTACATATTGTAGTCTGGCAGTAGGGGCAGTGATAATGCTGTGATGGTCTGCAGTCTGAGCCACATCTGTGGATGGCAAAACCTAAAATGTATAACAGTATACAGTAATCCCTCGCTATATCGCGCTTCGACTTTCACGGCTTCACTCTATCGCGGATTTTATATGTAAGCATATCTAAATATATAACGCGGATTTTTCGCTACTTCGTGGGTTCTGCGGACAATGGGTCTTTTTACTTCTGGTACATGCTTCCTCAGTTGGTTTGCCCAGTTGATTTCATACAAGGGATGCTATTGGCAGATGGCTGAGAAGCTAACCAATCAGTTAAGTTCCTGTGTGTTGAATGGCTCAGCGACGGAGTGCCGAATTCGATTCTGCGGCGTTAACCAGGAAGTCTCGTCTCACTCATTCAGCATCAACGTGTTTCGCTGTGTAAAAAGTTCACTTTTGTGCCCTTTTGTGTTTATCTTTGTGCGTAGTCAAGCCCTTCGTTATGGCTCCAAAACAATCTGCTCCTGCTACTGCTTCAGGGGTCATGCCCAAGCACCAATGGAACGCTGTTAACGATTGCCGAAAAGGTAAAAGTTTTGGATATGCTGAAGGAAGAGAAAATCTACACCGTTGTAGGACGCCATTATGGCATCAATAAGGCTACGATTCTTTTTATTTAAAAAGTAGGAAAGGAATATAAAATCTACGGCCGCAGTGTCCTTTTAACCAGGGCGCAAAACGAATTATAAGTGGATGTAATAAGGCAGTAGTCTGGATGGAATCTGCTTTAGGGATTTGCATTGAAGACTGCCAGAAGAAGAACATCGGCAGTGCTACACAGTCGCCAGGAGAGGCTTCTTTAGAAGAGCTGTAACGATCTCCCTTGTTGTGCAGTAAAATAAAACTCATTGTTATCGGACAAGTCATTGTGTCATTGTTGGTGAGTAACCATAATTAATTTTCTACTTACAGTACTTAGCACATGTACGTACGTTTAGTGTCACTGTACACACACATTTACTGTATACTATTTTTCTTGCATTGTACGTATTTATTGCTGGTGGCCTGTCTATCGTAATGTCTGTAACATGTGATATCGTAGACACTCAATATCTTTAAAATAGTATTTAGGTTTTACTGTATATAAACAGTGTGTTTAGATACATAATTTCGATGAATCTTACCTAATATCTAAGAGAATACAAAGGGATTATGCTGTATAACTGTGCGGGGAATGTTTATAAGAGTGTGGGAGAGTTTATAAGGGCTTAAAATATATAAAAATAACCATACAAACATATGGTTTCTATTTCGCGGATTTTCACCTATCGCCGGTGGGGTCTGGAACGGAACCCTCACAATCGAGGAGGGATTACTGTAAATTGTTATAATGTAGATTACCAAGTTAAAAGTCTATGTACCAGTACTGCACATACTTTAAAAATCAACTCTCAAATGAACTTACCTTCATGGAGAACTGCCTTCTTGAAATGACTCTTCAAATGTTTTTTTAATTTTCCAGTTTGGAGGACTTAAACACATTAGCACTACACAAAGGACAATGGACCAAGGGGCACCATCTGTCACATTGACTCAGCAGTGCTACTGACTCTCCCAGTTGAATAGTTATGTGTTTCTACAAAAATGACAATAAAGGAGGATGGCTTTAACAAGTTTAAATTCTGTATCTACAGTAATCACTCACAATACTAAATAACTGTTTTAATCAAGCAATCAAATTTGAATTATTTTGTGCATTTCACAATTAGTATTGTCACAAAGCAGCTTGAAATATTTCCAGGCCATAAACCCGGAGACAAAAATCTTGGTGTCAGTATCAGATTATTATTGAACAAAATAAAAAATGGTCTGTTTTGTTTTACACAAATTAAAAATAATATAGCAAGTTTAAAAAGAAAAGACAAAGGACAAATAGTAATGTAGTTTCATTGTAAATGTTACTTATTGGACTGACTAAACAAATATATTTTAATCCCAGATTTGAAGGCTGACAGACTGTCAGAATCTCATACCACTTTGTGACGGTTGTTCCTAACGGTGTGCTTTACAAACTGCTGTTTTATTTCCAGCTACAGCTTTTTTATTCTAGAGACAACAAGATATCTCACTTCCTGTAAGTGTGACTGTAAAGAATTAAAAGGTAACTCAAATATTGAGATCCTTAACTATGCAAAGTGATACAGGTGATCACCAGTATCTAATAATTCAATACGAAATAATAAAAAATTTGCAGAAAGTAAATGTAAAGAAAGCAAAACAGAGGTGATATAAACTGTTCATATTTCCTGGCTCTTGTAAGCTCTTCAGCCGCTGGATTTTGAATTAAATTAAGTCTGTCATCAGCCACAAAGCCTTACGGTGATCCATGTAGAAGTAATAAAAGCACGGATAAGTTATTCAGCATCATGGAATGCTAATATAATCTAAGTTCTGCGATATTTCTTAAGTAAAATAAAGGCTACTCTAGATACATGTTTAGTAAGTGTATCAAATAAAAGATCATCATTTTCATTGTAGATATATCCAAGTTTAGAATTAGTGTATTGTGAGTGATGGGGGTGCCATCTACAGACATGTTACATTCAGATTGACATTTTTATCAGCTTTCGAAACAATGACTAGCACTTCTGTTTTGTTACAATTCAACAAAGGAAAATTTCAAGGAATCGACTTTCTAACAGGCAAACCTCTATTTTAGAATACTGAGATGGTTCATGTAGCTGATCAGATGAATATTATGGTCTGTAGTATCAAATGTGGCACTCACTGTAGATTTAATACTAAGGGCCTAAAAATGCAACCGTGGTCAGTGGAGAGCAAGTCATTGAATACTTTGACTAAAGCAGTACCTGAGTAAAAATGTTACAAGAGATTACTTTAATTTGCAAAAACCTAGAGAACCGCTTACCTACACCTTTCTCTAAATTTTAGAAATACAAGAAAGATTAGAAAAAAATGGTCTATAATTTGATAGATCACAGTTATTTTTTTTTTTTTTTATACCTTAAGAGGTTATTAGCCAGTATAAATAATGTAGGTACATATCCAAGATTTAAAAAACTAATTTATAAGACCATTTAAAGGCTTTTGCAGGCGTTTTGAGTTCATTAGCTGATTAGAGTGAGTGTGGCACCAGGTGTCTTCAATATTGAACCTTTTCACAATATTCTAATTTTCTGAGATACTGAATTTGAGACTTTCATTAGTTGTCAGTTATAATCATCAAAATTAAAAGAAATAAACATTTGAAATACATCAGTCTGTGTGTAATGAATGAATCTAATATACAAGTTTCACTTTTTGAATGGAATTACTGAAATAAATCAACTTTGTCACGATATTCTAATTTTATGACCGGCACCTGTAAATGTGGCGTACCAAAGAGAAAGTGAAAGATCTTTTACAAATGTAGTAAGAAAATGAGGGAAGATTTAGCCTTGTTAACTAATGCACCAAATTCTGAACATTCGATTTGGGCAAAGGATTTTAATTTCTCAGCTTTCCTAAAAAGCAACATCATTTGACACTACTTCACTGGCTAAATAAGAAAACATAATTTATTATAAAGTGGTGTAGAATTTTGAAGCTTATCCCTGGATTACTTTCTCATTTAAAGACTTAATGTTCACTACTTAACCGAACAGGAATATGCATGGATGGCTGGATGAATACAATTTATAAAATATATAGCAAACAATAAAATGGAATTTAAAAGATCTTAATTTAAGTTAAATATCGTCTTAAAGCACTGGCAATTTTCCATTCATCAAGAACATAGACTGAACTTTGGGCAAAATGCATTTTTATCGTATTTTGCTGACAACGCAACATTAAGTGTCGATTTCCCCAGTTTTTACGAGGCAAACCACCGTAACCAGTGTTGCAGTCATTAATAATTAGCTCACCAGCCAAAGATTATATACATGTAAACGTAACGTTTCAAACTGTTTTCAAAAACGTTTTGCAAAATGTACAGTTTTATAATCATAGTTAACAATAACAGTAATAATAATAATACCGTGCTGTTTTCTGTCATATTTTGTTTGTGCTCGAAAATGCTGAGCACGTGCTAAAAACGGAGACTTGTTGTGTTCGATAAAAGGAGGCGTTGCTGTCGGCTTTCCTAGAAATGGTAACGTCACTTCCGGGTCTAAAACTGCGGGAGAGTCTGAAACTGCGGTGATGTATGGTGCTGTATGGTGCTGTGGCTCTAGAAGTGGATGCTTCTCGATTCTTCTGTAGCCAAACTGCCCCCTCTAGTGGCCACTCTCAATATAAAATGAATGGCAAGGCCGTGAGGAAAGATTTGGGTTTGATCAAATGGATATTTTGTGCAGATTTCTTAATATTGTCATTACCTTTAAGGACAGTGCAGCTTTGTTAGGTCATGTAAAATTCTCTATGGGAAATGAACATTTAATTTAATTATGCTTTTTAATAATTTTAATGTATAAACAAAATTGAAATCTAATAATTCTTTACATTTTGTATAATAAACTCCCAATGGTGTTTGGTGAATAAACAATAAGAATGACTGACATTTGTCAAATCTGCTCATCTGTGACCTTCTGACTTGTCAACACCTCTGGTCACATCTCCTGTGTTGTCTGATCTGAAGATATAACACTCTGTATTGATGATCCATTTCTTAATAGCCAAAAGTCAGAATATGCTTTTTAATTCTCAAGACAATGGGGTGAGTAACAAATAAGATGTTGATTTGGATTGAATATTTGATTTGTAAGTCTAGCAGTGAAATCGATCATTTAGACCTGAGCAGTGCTCTCCATTCCACATCTGAGTGTCTGAGCTCTGTCATGTGTCCTGTGTGCCCCTGTGTGTCCACTGTGCTCTCGTATGCCCACCTGAGCCTGACCCCCCCACACTAGTGAGATGTTCAGTTACTAATAAGGATGGACATTAAATGGTGAATTTGACACTCATGGACACCACAAGAAGGTGAAGAGCATTGAGGACTGAAGTCAGCTGTGATGTTTCATTTTGGGTTTCGTTCCTGTCTTTTTGCTTTTACTTTAAACTTTTTGTTTTTTTTTAATAAATTCTTTTATAAATGGTATTGATTTTGTTGTTGTGTGTATGGTGTGTTGGTAAATATTTTGTTTCTAAGTCTTAGGTTTATTGATTTGATTAGTTTTGTTATGTCTCGTTTTTTTTTGTGTGTTTCTTGTGTGTTCTTTATGGAGCCTGGGGTATTTAAGAAGAAGCTGCCAATGAAAGAGCGGCTCCAACACTGGGCTCTGTCCTCTCTGGTGGGCTCTGCTTTACGTTTTGATGTTTGGTGGTCCTTTTGGTCTCCTGCTCTGGTTTAGGTTTGTTGGATTTTGGTCACTTGAGGTTTTTGCTTTTATATACTTGTCATTTTCTTTTATTTTTTTTGCAAAGTGTATTTTAATCCTTTATTAAATTTTTAAAATAATTATTTAATGACCCAGTAAGCTTTGTTTGATTTTATTATTCCAGAGATATTTTAGTTTTTCTGTATTTACATTTACTCACTTAGGAGAGTGAGTAAGACATTAAAAGTAATAAAAGGTATATTGAAAACTCAAAACCTTTCTTTCTTTCTCTCATGACAGTGGTCAGAGCCTTGCGTGAGTGCTGGCGTCGTAGTGGCTGCGGTGATGACAGTGACGTCATGGTGCCAGTGTCCCTCAGGGTCACGTGACGTTTGACATGAGCCTCTGTCGTGGTGTGTAAAGTCTGTAAATTGTGTTCTTTAACTTCATGATATTTAGCTCAAGACTAAACAGATGACCTTAAACACAGGGCACTGCCATGGACGGGTAACATCAAAGTCAATCTGTTCTCCTGAATTGTACCCATCACAGTGCCATCTGTTTGAGCTGAGCAGGAATTCAGGAGACCCTTCAGCTGTATTGATGATCTGATCACCTGTGGAGTGAAAGGCACCAGGACTACATTGGTGTACAGCTCAGCAGATGAAGACATGCTGTGGTCCAAGCTGTAGCTGATTACTTTACAACCTGTGAGCAGAAGGAGATGCTGTGGGACTGGAAATTACAGCTTCAGACAGGAGATTGTTAAAACATTAGAAACTTTATTACTTTAAAAAACTGACGTAACTCAAACAAGATTAAAGAGTCTGAGCGAACTCATCAATCATATTGACAGCCAGCCAATCAGGTGTATTTTACAATCACGTGTTGCGAAACTCCCGTTGAATTTTATAATAAATAGGCTTCATCTAAGAAGAAGAAGAAGAGGAGGAGGAGGAAGAGGACAGAGTGACGTCAGCAGAGGGCACCAGCTACGTGCCACCACTTTCATGTGATCGTCGGCCAAGAATCTCATGAACAACTTCGAGTGCTCGATCAACACCGCCCTGGACATTCATCGTGACATCTTTAACTTTCATAAGCTTTTCCTAAAGACTTTATATATCCAGACTTTGCTCTCTACATTGTGTTTGATGATTTCTCTATTGGTATTATTGCTCTTTAATAAATACCACGCTGCTTTTACTTTCTATACTTTGTCTTCATATCCAGGGTGATTGAGGTAATAAAGTAATTTGTGAAGAGCGCCTGGCGCAGTGTGAAGTGCCATATGATCCAAACTGCCAGGTTTATCGAGCTGCGGACGAAGAGCTCAGTCCAGTAATGACGAGTGCGTTAAAGTCAAACATTCACTTGCTGATAAATGGCTGATAGCCGGGGATGTTGAGCCTTTGCATGTCTGAATATATTCGTGGAGACCAAAGGTGATATTTAGGTGTGAGATATATTGAAGACATCGCCCGTTATTCGTGCCTATGATAAGTAAGTCTCTCGAAGTGCTGGGGAGGGCGGACTGTGCTTGTGTTATTCAGACAACACTCGTGTGTGTTAAAGTGCAGCAAATAACGTGCTGTGTGTGCGTCTTTCATACGGTACTTGTGTGCTGAGGATCTGTGTGTCTGCGTATGTCTCTGTCTGTGTGTCTGTGAGACCAACCCGGTGACGAACTTGACGAGCACACTGACCCTTAAAGAACAGAGGTAAAGGGTAATGAGAGGGAAATCCCACGATAATACAGCCTTGAATTAACACTTTAAACATCTGCGCTTTGAAAGCTCGACATGGCTTCGACACGTCAGTACTGAGCAGCCCACCACTACTTGTGACAACCCTGGAACTGGGATATGATCAGTAAAAAGTGAAAGACTCCGAGATCTGTGAACATCGTTGGAAGAAATGACTTTCACAGCGGACAATGTAGACGTCTAATGTCTTTGTGAAATTAAAACTAGCTATAAACTTAAGACATAGAGTGTTCAGAACTTTTAAAAACCTTTGTTACACATGTTTAATTATGCCATCCATTCAAGGTTGCGCCCATCCCAGCAAGCATCGTGCGTAAGACAGGAACAAATCCTGAACGGGGCACCAGCTCATCGCAGGGTGAACACGAGGAACACATTTATACTAGCAGGGGCAATTTAGCTGAACAAAACCCCACATCCTACAAGACTTTGAAAGGAAACTGAAGCACGCCAAGCAAACCCACCAGAAAAACTCACAAACTCAAGGCAGGGCACACCTGGGACCCCCTTGCTGTAAGACAGCAGTGCAATCTCCATGCCGCCGTGCCCCCACACGCTTTAATTAATTTCATCAAATATATGTTATCAAGTATTCATCTTAGCATCCCAAATGTTCAGAGAGCAGAAATATCATGAAGTGAATGTGTTCTGTGTGCTGATCACCACCTGCGCCTCCTCTCAGTGAAGAGGAAATCGATTGCTTATGTTTAATGTTGATATCATCTTCTCCATTTTTGTCGTAACTCTGGTGCTTCGGCGCTTTCCGCGTTCAGCTGAATCACTAAGAGACCATCGGGTTTAAGTTTCCACCACCTGCTGAGCGATCGACTTTTACATTTATGACGCACAGCTTCTCTGAAACGACAAATGTCACGTCTGTGATTCCCCCCACAACTATTGGGATTTTCTTGAGCGGGGTCCAAAATGTCTGAGTCCAAGAAATAAGACTTTGCTTTTGGGTTTTTATTTTGCAGCTGATGGGTGTCTGATGTGCACAATTTAATAGATGATTCCTGTATTTTTTTTTGAGTGTACTGATGCAGCCTCATATGCAAGTGCTTCTTCCTGACCTAAGGCAAAGTTTAAATTTGATTTTGCTAAGAGCCGCCTCTGAATATCCTCATCCCTGACCCTGCATACAAGTCTGTCTCTCAGCAAGGAATCCAAACTGTTACCATATATTACAATTTTCAGACAGCCTTTGAAGTTCTGCAATGTAAGCTGCAATACTTTCAAGTAGTAGTATGCATGCGGCATCTGTCAAAATGTCAATCAAATTTGATGGATGACCGGAAGTCTCACCCCTTTTTGTTAATTGATAGTTTTGAATGATGTGCCCTGCCCCTCGACCTGATTGGTTGATTTGAACCCACCCCCACCCTGTTTCCTTAAGAGGCATTAGCTCTCCGGAAATGTGTTCTTTTAAAATTGTGGCACATTAAGTAACTAAACAATATACAGTAGTAATATGACAGAAAAGGCGATATCCCTCCCATTGTGATTACGGTGGTATAAGAATCACATGTGAAAAATATACTTTAGCTTACATTTACTGACGGTTGATGCGGTTACAAACGGGAAGCTGTATGACATACTTATCAAGGTGGGAATCTTGAACTATGTAGTCTGCCATTTTTTCGTTACCACGCTGAGAGGATTTTCGGACGGAGGTCCGGCCAGCTTCGAAGAGTTTGGCTGTTGTCCAAGCCTTTTATTCTGTCTGCTTCACTTGCTAGTCTTCTCTGTCTCCAAACAAGGGCAGGTAGGGACTGAACTCCTCCTCCACAAAATACAGAAATAACATAATGCTTACATGCCGGTTCTCACTCTCCCAACAAGGAAAGAAGATTTTGTACTGACAGAGGACAGAAATACTATTCTGTGTTTAAGCTGACTATACAATCCTCCAGTTGTCTTTGGCTATCTAATCCAATGCTTGGTTGGCAATTCTAAATGCTGAGCCCCTGTGTGCCAAACTTAGCATGCACATGTGAATTGATACTTTAACAGTGTTGTCCAGACACAGTGACAGAAATATTAAAGAAAAATGTATTATAACAAACCACCCTTTGTCACTGGATCTGTGACAAAAACAATACTTGAAAGTTATATCCAGAAAGCAAAAGGTACTTGATCACCCGTCACAGTGTAGACATTGCAAGATCATCTGTGGAAATGTGTGATGTAATACCACTATAGCTTCTGTACCATTCATCTAAAACCAGCATAAACAAGGACAAACAGTTACATTTAACATGGTGTTACCAAGTAGTGATCATTGTATCTCATCAATGGTGTTAGTGGAGATTTTCGCCCTGTTATTTCTTACATAGTCAGTGTTGTATTTATATATTACTGAATTCATGCAGTGGGTGTCATAGCATCAGATTATATTATAATCCTATATAGCATCTTGATGGATTAGACTATTCTTTGGCATTGCTAACATTTCTAGCCTTAGTATGTTGCTATATGTGCCCCACCCTTTGGTGTCTGATCCCTTTATGAGTTACAACACAACTCAGATGCTATTCTAGTTTCATTGCTATGATTATTACGTGTTCTTAACTAGTATTATTACACAATTGTTTGTTCACTATCTTTTATCCTCCCCAACTTCACTATCAGATGTTCTATTCCCTTTCAATTTACAATTTAAACATCATTGATAAATCATGCATATCCTCATACCTTTGCGCCCTTTTTATAACAGTCAAGAATATGCCTAGGCTTTCTATATACATGCCTTGTCCAACCCAGTGGTTTGTTAACAAAGTCTTTTTTCTTGGTGGCTTTGCAGATCCTTCTGAACAAAGTGTGACTGCTTCAGGACACTAAAGTTTTTTTGTTACTGGAACAGAAAATTAAACAGTCCTTTTGCCATTAGGGAGCGCATGAGATGTACACTTGGTGACTGTCCCTTTTTTAGGCTTGCACTGTATTCAGTAGTCATTCACGGGAGCCTTCAACAGTCACATCACCTCAGTGGCTACAGCCTGTCCCTGCCAGAGTCCATAAAACTTGTCTCTGTAGCAAAAATGTCTGCACACAGCATGACTTCAGATTTATAATCTTTCTTGTGGTTCTGTACTACTTTCCCTTTGGAAAAGCAAGTGTTTCTTCACCAGCTATTCTCAGGTATGTGCAGCAGATCAAAAGTCATTAGTGCAGTACAGTCTTTTTAAATCTTCAGTTATGTGTACACCACCTTTTTTCTTCATTGATAAAACTTTACCACTGAATGGAGAGGATTTAACCACTAAATTGAGTGGCCAAACTAAAATATTTGCTAGGCTAACTAAAGAAGGGTGCAAGGTAGAGCAAATACATAACATAAAGCAATTATTTCCCAATCATATGTATCATACAAATGCAGTATTATAAATGACAATTCTAGACCCGCAGTTCAGTCTCATAAAATAACAGTAAGAAATAGAGTAATACATTTAAACCAGGCTAGTGACAATGTTTCTTCAGTCGGATCATACATTACACAAAATTCACACATTGCCTCAGTTATCTACCACAAGTGTCTTAAATTATAACAGGATGTTACATATTTGAATTTAAGCGTTTTCATTTTTTGTTTTTTTTTCTAAAACAAAAATATCATATAACATCTATACCATATAACAACCTGTAGCTCATCTTATTAAGAGACAAATCTTTTAAATGTCTTCAAGATTTTACAACAGTTCATATAGACTAATATAATGGTTCTAATGTATAACTGAATAATCCATTTAGCTGTGTGCATTATCACTGAGCATTAACTTAATACATTGATGCAATAACAACTCTTCTTAAAATTAATCACGTACAGAAACAAATCAATACATGTATTTCAATTCTAATACATTTGTAATTACTGAAGTGATTATAATAATAATAATAATAATAATAATAATAATAATAATTTGTTATACATCAAAATATGTAAACCCTCTATACTGTATTTATATGAAGACTAGAAAAAGAAATCAGTCTAGTTTTCATTTGTTTGCATTTTCATTTAAATATTTAACACTTGCACTAATCAATATGCAAGAAAATGATTCCAATAGCTGCTGTTCATTAATTTATGATTGATAAATATTCACTATCCTTCGATTATATTATTTCTAATTGCTCTGCCCAAACTTGATATTAAGCTATTTTTTGCGACTTTTATAGAAACATAGTTTGTGTTTTTCATCCATTGGTCAGTGGATTTGCTGAATCTGGAGAAAAAGAACATCTATAGATTTTAGTTATACTTTTATGCTTATAATACTTTTTTTGAAATTCAAATTTTAAAATTCTTAACTCTTTAACTGACCATGCTACAGGCTATTCTAAGATTCGTCGAGGTCAGTAAGTCATGGCGTTATTTAAACTCTGCATCTGTTTGCAGGCTTCAAAGACACAGACCAGGCACAGATTGTGTTACCAATCACCAGTCATGATCACTATTGATATTCACATGTATTACAATTAAATTTGAATACGATCCACTATTACTAGTTCTTATGTTATTATCTTATTATATGGGACGTCTCCCATTTTTCTACAGTTTTATTTAACATTCTTAATTAGTCAGCTGACGAACACAGAAAAACAGACTTACAAATGACATAAAAGTGCATCTGCCACCCCAGACTCTGAATAAAAATAATTTATTCGTCTTTTATTTTTCTTCTCTAGATTCTAAATCCCACTTTATGCCCAAGCAAAATTACTTGGCTAAAGCAGAAATTCGTTACACTGGAGAACAGACAATAATCCTTCACTTGTTTCAATCATTTCTACACACAGTATTTGGCAATTGCTTCATTCTTTCACATATCTTCACATATTCACATACTCACGTTCTCTTTTACAATAACACTTCATTCACAGAATAAAGTTCTCTTCCACTTCTATTTCATTCACAAAGATCTCTAGCACATGTGCTATAAACTCACTCGAGGTTGTGCTTTTTTGTTTATCTATTCACTGTGCAACACACTTAAACGCGTCTTTTTCTTCATGCTTATTATTACCAACAAACAACATCTCAGGCCGCATCATGATACTACTGTAATTATTAGGAGTACTTCTTACCTCAGTTTCATACACGCTATTTTCCAGATCATGGAAATTTCGTGGCGAACCCCTGGAGTCAGCGGCAACAAGGAAAAAATAAATATTTTCCGTGGCGATCCCTTGGTTTCAGTGACAGCAAGAAAAATCCACTCGTGGGGAAATCACGCAGCACAATTCCACAACAAGAAAGTATTCCCAAAAAAAGTTACGCCATCACATAGATTATCCTGACTTAACAAGGAAAACATACATGCTTGAACCTTTATCTCGTATCACTGGGCAAGTGTGCTAACCACTGCGCCACCATGCATTCCCTTAAGAGTTCCCAAAATACATAACCTCCATTCATGCACAATCGGGCACATGCTACATATCACAAGAACTTGTCTCCCTTATTATTCAGTATTATTAAAAGAGCATTTTTTTTTAGACTTGATTAGGGTTTAAAAGGAAAAATATTTTGCACGTTTACAAGCTTTAAACAAAAGTGGAGACATTCTATTTTTATTTACTTTAAACCAATTAAACACATCAATAATTATCTTTCTTTGTCATGTGAGAAACTGCCTCATGTTTTTAACTTCACACTTATCCAATTAATCCCTTCTTAAAACAAAGTTTGGCCAGTACTTACCAGAAGGTACAAAGGCATATTTCTTATTGCAAGTTTTAAACCCAAATGTATTTATTCTTTTTCCAATTGTTAGTTAGAGCTCTTCTGCATTTTAGTGCTATATGTGTACACCGTTTTACAGTTTCTTTGTAAACATTAGCTTATAACGTAGGTTTGTCATTTAAGCTATATTTAAAAGGCGATTTAATAATTTCTGTGTGTTTAAACACACAGCAAATACTTAAAAGTACCAACATTTTGCCAAAACCTTTAACCTTTCACCTTTAATCTTTTAGGCAGAGTGATTCGAACAGCTGGGCAACTTTCAGACTGCTTTTTAACACGTGGGCGAACCGTGTATTTTATGTTGGTGCTATAATGCCATTAAAGATTTCTACAAGTTATTTTAGTGAGTGTGATTGAGCCCTTATGGATTTTATCGCTGATGGCTTTATTTTTATCTTTAAGTTTTCAGCTCCGCTGGATTATTCGGCAAACGGCAAGGTAAGTGCATTGCCTGCATGTCTGTCTGCCTGCCACAACTAAAACAATAACGCGCAGTTCTTTATAGTTTTTCAATATTGCTAGTAATGTCATTTATTTAAAACAGTGTTCCCCAACACAGCATTTACTTTTCAGGCAGGTTTTGGACTTCGTACGGCAGTAAATTAATCTGTGCTACCCCCGTGGGTGCCGTTTCATTTTACTGGACAGCCAGTCTCGTGCTATAAGTTTAAACCTTGTTGTTTTCAATTTATTTTGTCCGGTTTAGTCCCACATTGATACTTATGCTTTGAACTTAAAAGTCCACTCACATACCGTAGCTAGAAGACACTACCACGAGTCGCCGACAGGTGTCGGGTTTTCTTTCCAGCCTCATGCACAGTGCATATTTTGACATGACCGCCTCTTCTATTTTGATGGGATTAATTAATATCCGTATTCCAATTTGGGCCAGGCATTGTAAGGCAGTTTATCTCGGTCACGGGAGTACATGACAGTGCGCGCAACTATCCCAAATATATCAAATATTTTGACCGAGCCTCTCATATCGTCATTATAAGCATATTTTTATATATATGTATATATAATATATATAGAATATTATAAATAATATATAGTTATTAATGTAGCCACAATCCTGCCGACTACGCCAATTTTGTTTCCTTAAGAGGCATTAGCTCTCCGGAAATGTGTTCTTTTGAAATTGCGGCACATTAAGTAACTAAACAATATAATAATATGACAGAAAATGCGATATCCCTCCCATCGTGATTACGGCAGTATAAGAATCACATGAGAAAAAATATACTTTAGCTTACATTTACTGACGGTTGATGAGGTTACAGACAGGAAGCATATGACAAAGATTTTTATTCAGGTGGGAATCTGGATCTACGCAGTCTGCCATTTTTCGTCTCCATGCTGAAAGGGTTTTCGGACAGAGCCGACACTTGCTTCAAAGGGTTTGGCTGTTGTCAAAGCCTTTTAATACTGTCTGCTTCACTTGATGCTCTTCTCTGACTCCAAACAAGGGCAGGTAGGGACCAAACTCCTCCTCAACAAGTACAGAAATATCATAATGCTTACATGCCGGTTCTCATTCTCCCAACAAGGAAAGAAGATTTTGTACTGACAGAGGCCAGAAATACTGTACTGTGTTTAAGCTGACTATACAATCCTCCAGTTGTCTTTGGCTATCTAGTCTATGCTTGGTTGGCAATTCAAAATGCTGAGCCCCTGTGTGCCAAACTTAGCATGCACATGTGAATGGAGACTTTAAAAGTGTTGTTCAGGAGAGTGACATAAAATATTAAAGAAAAATGTATTCGATCATATGGCCGACACGGGACTGAGCGGTAAGTCCTCGTCTTTAGACATTCACAGTGAATTTATTCAGAGGTGACAGACCACCGGAGTAACTAATAGAGGGACAGACAATGTCTGTTCAGAGCCCAGCACTCCAGTCACTTTTGCAATTCTGTGCTCCTAACTATTCACTGGATTGAGGATCTTGATACTGAGACAGGCATGTGGTCCTGCTGGAGCAGCACTACTGAAAGGCGCTATATAGACTGACTTAACAGGTGACATTCAGTGACACTCAGAGGACACAGCAGTTGGGTAGTCAATCTCAAGGACATGTGACCGTGAATAAATAGTGACCCCTGCTGGTCAGACTGGTATTTGTAGGTCTAAGGTGTCACCGCCCCTCATTATGACACACACACCTGATTGGCTACTCAAACCCAATAATAATGGAGACCCTGGTAGCCGCACTCGCCCTGCATTCTCATCCAGAAATTAACTCACAGAGGTGCTACCCTCCCAGTCATCCTGTAAAATTCATTTTGACCCCATAATACAAACACAAAGACACCTAAGGTTGTGGGGATAACAAGTGACCAGTGGAGGGTACTAATCAGTGGACTCATGGTTTCAGATGGGTGATTGTTACACTGGAGTTATAATGAAGACTAAACCCTGGATGGAGGGGCTCAGTGAAGGAAGTGTTGAACCTGTGCAGGAGGGTCATTGTGTGTGAGACGCTATAAAATGACAGAGAGCCAACAGGCCAGTCCAGATACACACCTACTCTGGGGCTGTAGGGGGCACTGATTACAGTCTGCTTGTTATTGTGACACACAGAGTACTGGGAATCAGACCACCGCAAACTCCAGGACTTGCAGTTGTATCCAAGGCCACACTTCCAGTACTCTCCTTTCCTGCTCAGTCCTTTATATGCGACTCCAATCTGCATGTCATCTCCACTGCACTCCACCTCCCAGTAACAGCGAGTCCCAGTCAGAGCCTCTCTGCACAGAACTTGGGCAAAGTGGTCAAATCTGTCAGGATGATCAGGATATTCAGCTTTTGTCCTCCCATATCTAACCTTCTTGTTCCCTTCAGACAGACAGAGGTCTCTGTGTGCCGTGTTGATGTCCAGTGTGAGGGGACAGAAGTCTGAAAGGAAAGAAAAGAAAACGAGTGAGGAAATCTGGGAGTGTGTAACGGGACTGGGGGCTGAGCACAATACAGACAATTAACTATCCCTCTATCTATCATATAATGCCTTTTCCATATGTCATTGTCTCTCTCTTTCTTTCTTTAGTGTGTTTCCTGTCATCTCTTATTATTATTTGACTGTCATTCTTATCCAAGGTGACTCCTATCATCTGAGATTCCATTGTTTCTTTTTCTTTTCTTTGCCCAGGCAGGTGAAGTGACTTGCTCAGGTCACACAGTGGTGTCAGTAGTGGGATTTGAACCCACAACCTCAGGGTTTGAACTCCAGAGTCTTCACCACCACACCACATTGCATTCCTCCTTTATCTATTATATAGCTCCTTTCATGTATATCTGTCTATTTTAGTGTCTTCTGTCTGCTGTATTTGTCTTTAACTCCTTTTCCTATTTGTCATTTTCTCTCTCATTGTTATAATGTCTTTCCTATTATTTATTACTAGCAAAATACCCTCGCTTGGCAGCGGCGAAGTGCTGCATTAAAATTTTTATTAAGAAGAAAATTTTACCTTTTTAAACTGAGGGAAAATATGCCAATAATTATTTGTTAAGGATCTCTTTGTATACCATGTTGTCAGTTCGGCCGTCTGGTTGTAACATGACCAAGCTGTGCGCTGAGCTTACTCTTGAGCATGTAACTTACAGTTGGCCATGTGAACAGTAATCTTGTCTCAAATCTCACAGCTTGGATTGCTGCTGTCATAATTGGTTTGAGTTTCATGGTTTGTTTCAATTATGACAGTATTTGCAGGATTTGTTGTGTTGAAGTGACATTCGGCGTCTGTCAAGCGTTGTAAGTATACAACCGGTTTCATTGATAAAATCACATCCAGCTTTTGAGAGTTTAAACATTCATAAACATCAAAGTGTCCACTACTGAAATCGTCACCTGTGAATCTAAGATGTTTAAGAGGCATTGGCGGTTGTCGAAAGGTGTAAAATATTTGGCTATTTCGGTACACTTAAAAGTGACAACCGGACAATTCAGCGGCAGCCATCAACTCACATGCAGAACCATAGGTGAAGGGCTTAAGCATTTCACTCTTCTAGTGCTCCTGTGTAGTCTAATTATCTCCTGTACCGTCATCAGTCCACACCTTGAACCTGTCCCAGTCATTCAATACATAAGACACAATGTTCCTCCGGATATCAAGAGTGAGCCTGATATGGCCGTGCAATATGTAACAAAGAGAATGGAAAAGGTAGGTGCCATCTCCGGGCATGGAAACCACTCGGTAAGTGACAGTTCTTTGATCGATAGTGATCATCTCGATAGACATGGTAATGGGGGTTGGAATGATAAAGGAAATGAGTACCTGAACAATGTAAAGTAAGTGTAAAATACCTACACAATAACTATAATCGTAATAAAAGAACAATAAAACAGGGGAGAAGCCATAGATTAAACAAAAAGGCTGTAGTTATCAGTAGGGAGAAGTGAATCCTGTGGCGAAGCAAGGAAGGGAATGTAGAGACTGGAGCGATGGACGGCCTTATATAGGCAGGCAGCCAACAAGGTGGGAGGCGTTGTGATGGGAGACCCAACGCCGCCTCACACGGTGACTGAGCTGCAGGCTATGGACGTACAGTATATATGTACGTAAGTAGGATTCAGTTAGCATTGGGAACCCGGGTACCAAATTTCTTGAATATGGGCCCATAAGTAACAAAGACTGTTGAAAAGTTCAATATGGCGGCCGACAGTGGCATCATACCACCGAAATAAGTACGTACATTGGTTTTGGTTAGTGCAGGGAAGCCGCCTACCAAATTTCGAGAAGATGGGGCCATGAATAAGAAAGTTCAATATGGCGGACATTGTTGACCGTTATGACCATTACGAGTAGAATTTCGAAATGAAACCTGCTTAACTTTTGTAAGTAAGATGTAAGGAATGAGCCTGCCAAATTTCAGCCATCTACCTATATGGGAAGTTGGAGAATTAGTGATGTTGGAAAATTCAATATGGCGGCTGACAGTGGCATCATACCACCGAAATAAGTACTTACATTGGTTTCGGTTAGTGCAGGGAAGCCACATACCAAATTTCGTGAAGATGGGGCCATAAATAAGAAAGTTCAACATGGCGGACGTTGTTGACCGTTATGACCGTTACGCGTAGAATTTCGAAATGAAACCTGCTTAATTGTTGTAAGTAAGCTGTAAGGAATGGGCCTGCCAAATTTCAGCCTTCTACCTACACGGGAATTTGGAGAATTAGTGACGTTGGAAAGTTCAATATGGCGGCCGACAGTGGTGTCATACCAACGAAATAAGTACGGACATCGGTTTCCATTAAAAGTTCAATATGGCGGCTGACAGTGGCATCATACCACCGAAATAAGTACCAAATTTCAGCCTTCTACCTACACGGGAAGTTGGAGAATTAGTTACATTGGAAAGTTCAATTTGGCGGCTGACAGTGGCGTCATACCACCGAAATAAGTATGTACATTGGTTTCGGTTAGTGCAGGGAAGCTGCCTACCAAATTTCGTGAAGATGGGGCCATGAATAAGAAAGTTCAATATGGCGGACGTTGTTGATCGTTATGACCGTTAGGCATAGAATTTCGAAATGGAAACTGCTTAACTTTTGTAAGTAAGATGTAAGGAATGAGCCTGCCAAATTTCAGCCTTCTACCTATACGGGAAGTTGGAGAATTAGTGATGTTGGAAAATTCAATATGGCGGCTGACAGTGGCATCATACCACCGAAATAAGTACGGACATCGGTTTCCATTAAAAGTTCAATATGGCGGCTGACAGTGGCATCATACCACCGAAATAAGTATGTACATTGGTTTCGGTTAGTGCAGGGAAGCCGCCTACCAAATTTAGTGAAGATGGGGCCATGAATAAGAAAGTTCAATATGGCGGACGCTGTTGATCGTTATGACCGTTACGCATAGAATTTCGAAATGAAACTTGCTTAACTTTTATAAGCTGTAAGGAATGGGCCTGCCAAATTTCAGCCTTCTACCTACACGGGAAGTTCGAATATTAGTGACGTTGGAAAGTTCAATATGGCAGCTGACAGTGGCGTCATACCACCGAAATAAGTATGTACATTGGTTTCGGTTAGCGCAGGGAAGCCGCCTACCAAATTTCATGAAGATGGGGCCATGAATAAGAAAGTTCAATATGGCAGACGTTGTTGATCGTTATGACCGTTACGCGTAGAATTTCGAAATGAAACTTGCTTAACTTTTATAAGCTGTAAGGAATGGGCCTGCCAAATTTCAGCCTTCTACCTACATGGGAAGTTTGAGAATTAGTGATGAGTCAGTCAGTGAGGGCTTTGCCTTTTATTATTATAGATTTTAGTGCTCTTCTCATCTTTCTCTTATATAGTGCCTTTCATATTTATGTGTTATATTCTGTCTTTCTCATTTGCTCTATCCATCTATCATACAGTATCATTTCTTTCCCATCTCTTACAGTATATAGTGACTTTAATATCTCTATATTATATAGCGCCTTTCACGTCTATCTCTCTACTGTTTTTATCACTGACCTGTCCCCGTAGTTTTGGTCCCTTTCCACATTTTAAACACAAATCCCACTTTTCAGTCAAATAAGTGTAAACTGACCCCAGTGACTGTCACCCGCCATTCTTATTCCACACAGCAGACTCTTTCTTTGTATTTCGACTTCACAGATTATTTGAATCAATAAATCAAATTCCGATGGCTCACACAAAGTGATTCAGACCCTCATCTCATGTTTTGTCGCTCATTATTTGGAGGTAATAACTGCCATCAAGCCCTTCCTGTGGCTCTGGATGAGACTTCTACTCCTCTCACTGCCCACCCGGCCCACTCTTCTTGACGTCTGATGGCCTTTTTCTCCCAGCTGTGACGTTCAGCTCTTTCCATGAATGTTGACTTTGATTCAGTTCAGGGCTCATAGCAGACACTTCACAACATTTCATTGTCTTCTTTTCCCCCCATTCTTGGTGGTCTTACCCTTGTGACATTCACTCCCAAACACCTTGATGATCTCCTGATTTCATTGTGACCTTCACAGATTTAGCACTTCAACTTCAGACCATTAATGGCATCACTTTGTCTTCTGTGGACACAGAGCTGCTGTGACTCGCCATAAAGCTCTTATTTCGTTTCTTCAGTCTAAAGGTTCTTCTCCAGCACTGTGGCTGATTAACACGTAGTTTAGAAAACTCCAGTCTGTGTGTGTCCTTCAGAAGTGGGGTCTTCTACCATGAAGCCCACTGTCATTGACACAGTAACAGATGGTGTGACTTGACACTGTTGTCCATTGATCTCGGAGGTCCGCCTGAGTCTCTCGTGATGTTTTCTTGTTTATTCTCCTCCATTTAAACTCTCAATCTGAGGTCAGCTTTGCTCTGGTGGTCTCATCACGGAGGTGGCCTACAGTCCTGTGGATCCTCAAACATCATGAGAATATTAGCAGCTGTGCTCACTGGAACATGAAGCTCTGTAGAGGTGGTCTTGTAGTCTTCATCTTGAAAACCCTTGCCTGTAACCTTCTTCATCTCCTCCTCTTCTCTTGTCCTCGTTCAGTGTCAGGCACACAATGACACAACACAGCAGAGTGAGGACTTCACTGAGTGACTGAAGACCCCAGTGACACTTATTTGAGGAATCGGTCAATTTGAGAAGTCACAACAGTTCAGTGAGATCTTTGAATTTCTCAGGACCCCCAATAATTTTCTCTACAATGTTAATTTGTTTTAATGTTTAAAATTTGTGAAGTGGAGAACTCAAAGCAAAGTATCTGCTCTGTAAAGTAAAGAATGGAGGATGACGAGGACTTTTGTCAACTTTAACTTATTTCACATACAATTTTGGTTCATTTTTAAAGCAACACTTTTATCTGTGTCTGTTTATACAGTCGTGTGAAAAAGTAAGTTTTTTCTTTTTTAAACATTTTCGGACACATAAAATTTTTGCTCAACAGACGGCTTTGGTGATTCACTGCCTGAGTCTCTCTATCCCATAATGCACCAGTCACAGGACCCCCATCACTCTCAGCCCCTCAGTCACACAACACTCAGACTTTCATATCCTAAGCCTGTCCTGCTCTATTAAAACTTCACTGATTTTTATTGTGATGATCCATTCAGTCAAAGCACAAACTCACATTTTAAAAAGTCGTCTCTGCTCTGAGGTTCAGGAGGCTGGAGGGCGAAAACTGGAGCTTCATGAGCTGAAAATAAAAAGAAAAGAGAAGAAGAATGGAAACTGTGAAGATGGCATTGTGGGATCTTAGTTTAGTTCTTAAACACGTATTACAAATGCAGAGGAGTTCAAATAAAACATTTATAAAATATACAAGGGCTGGCAAATTTGGCCAAATGTCGATTTGAATATTCATATTAATAATAAATATACAGGGAGTCTGAGAGTTTTGAGACCCCTTCATTTTCTGCACTGTGAAATGTTCAGGTGGTCCTCAAGTAGTCAGAGTTCTGACGCAGTCCACCAATTTACTTATCTTCTCCACCAAAATATATCAAATAAAATGCTTTTGGTGTGTGAAATCCATTTAAATGTCAGTAGGAGACATGACTTCTGATCAAACAACAGCAGGAATATAAAACACGAGAGCCCAGGGGGAGAA
Source organism: Polypterus senegalus (assembly GCF_016835505.1). Classification (NCBI taxonomy): domain Eukaryota; kingdom Metazoa; phylum Chordata; class Cladistia; order Polypteriformes; family Polypteridae; genus Polypterus; species Polypterus senegalus. Next base: position 247,658,231 of record NC_053157.1, on the reverse strand, counting down.
CAACTGAAAATGGATGAACGTGAACTTTTAACGTGGACTCCATCCAGCAGAATGTAATGGACACTGAAGACAGCAGGGACAGATTGAGATGTTCTGATGTTATAAAGCACTGACGCTGAGCTCAATTTGACTCCACTAACGTCTTCTCTGTTCTCAAATAAACAATTCATTTGTGCTTTGAGCTGGCTTAGCCATTTTGAAACACATTTCTGTTCATTAATCTTATGTTGAAGAAAGCAAAGGAAATAAAAAGAATCCCAAAGTTAAGTGAAAAAAGGACTTTTGAAGAGAGTATATGGTAAAAGAATACAATGTACAATATTTCAAAGTCAAAATCCAAAACATCTGATTAAAAGTAGCTGATTATTTAGAAAGTTTGCTATCACTCAGCTAATGACCGTGAAAGGTACTATATAGTAAAAAAAATACCTAACAGAAAAGGATGGCAGATAAATGTTAATGAGCAGACCTTCTTCAGTGTCCTCTTATTGTTACTCTGGTCCTCCTAATGGACTTCAATAACAAACACAATGTCACCAGATGCTGTACCTGATGGAGTCCTTGTCATGATGACCCACAGGCTGATCTTCTCCAGACTCTTTGTCAGACCTGACAGCTCCTTTCTCAGGTTCTCAGATGAGAAATCTGTGGTAACAGTGAAGCTCAGCGAGTCTCCATCAGCAGGAAGGACACAGCGAGATGAGAAAGTCTGGATCAGGACAGAAGAGGGGACGAGTATTCAGAAAGGAGACATTAAAAAGTAAGTAATGATGATAAGAGGGGGCTTTTCTGAATGAAGGATCAGTGTGGTGGGCAGTCAGCTTGGGTTTAGATGGTGAGAACGCCTGTCATTGACTTGTTGGTTATGTATGACAGAATATTTGGTGGAGTGTAGTGGAGCATCAGAGATTAGTGACCTTAACTTTCAACTAGCTTTTCACGCAGGACTCCATGATCTGACAATCAAGAAAAAGGGTTTGAGGGGCAGGTGGGTCTAAAATTGACTTGGCATACAAAACAAGGCATTGGGCTTCAATGGTTATGAGACAAACTTAATTAAAGGAAATATAAAGACTGACACATGTAGGTAGAAAGCTCTTCAGTATGTTTACACAATTGAAGGTGTGCAGCTCAGAAGTGTGACTTGTGAGGAAATCTTGGGGGGCCTTTGTGTTCGTATCAACAACACAAAGTAGAGAAAGCTAAGGGGAAGCAGAGTTATATAGCGACCATCATGTCTGGTGTGTAATATCAAGACGAGAATCTCTGTAACATCTGCAAAACACAGTCGACATCAGGGCTATTGTGTGGAGTGTGAGATAAAAGCACATGAGAAAGATGAGAGATGAGACTGGACTGTAGGGTCTGAGCTGTGAGGAAATGCTGAAGGATTTGAATTTCATCAATTTAAGTATGGAGACATTAGGAGGTTCCCTTGGAAAAGAGTTTGGCACCATCCTTTATTAGATGTCATCTTTAAAATTTCAGAAAAATTAAATATTTTACATAGACAGCTGTAGATTCATCTGTCCATCATGTACACAAAGTTACCAACTTTGAGATATTTATAAACAGAAAATTTGAAATGTTAAGGAAATATGAAAAGATGATCTGTGTTGGGCTCAATGGCCTGTTCTTATCATGTTGTACAAACTCTTCAGCTCAGTTGATTTTGAAGTTTCTCAGGTCCCACACACCCCCCAGTCTGATCAGACTCCCTGTGAAGTGTCGCTCTCACCTGCAGGAAGTGGAGATGGTCCTTGGTCTCTGAAAGCTCCTTCAGCTCATCTTCTCTCCTCTTCAGCTCCTCGATCTCCTTCTCCAGTTGCTCCATGACTCCTTCAGCCTTCTCCATTTCACTCTTTTCATGTTCTTTGATCCTCTCAGTCAGTTTCCTTTGGGATTCCTCAATGCACCGTATCAGAGCAATGAAGCTCTTCTCATTTTTTTCCACCTCTCTTTGTAAAGAGATCTGATTGGATAGGGCAAAAATTTTTATTTGAGTCACCCAATAAGAATTACGATTCACAAGACACATTATTGCTATTTTGATGCTGTGAAGGACAGTTTCAGTTGGCTAGAGTGACTGGTGGTACTTTATTTGTAGAAGGAAAGTCAGTTGCAGACCGCCACCCAGACAATATACTCCCCTTATTATGCCGAGGAACATCATCACTCTGCTGATACTTCTATTAAGGAAACTGCAGGACTTTATGGGTTACGCAGTGTAGCACGCGGCTGGGGGTGGTACCCAGCCAGGACGCCCAGGAGGATTGGAGGAGGGCTTGTGCCTCCTCCAGACCACGAGGGGGCGACCGCCCTGGTTGTGTTGGGGGCCACGGGTAGAGTGCTTGGAATCCCAACCCTGTAGGGGCCCGTGGTCACCGCCAGGGGGCGCCCCAATGCCTTGGGAGCCCTAGACCTCAGCACTTCTGCCACACCAGGAAGTGCTGGGGGGAAGAGGATTAGGGACTTCTGGAGGGCTTCCGGCTACACCGCTGGTACTTCCGCCACACGGGGGTGTGTCGGCGGAGGCTCCTCATGAAGCACGTGAAGCCCATCCGGGGGTTCATAAAAGGGGCCACCTCCCTCCATTTGACGACAAGAGTCGGGCGGAATTGGACGGAGTTCGGAGGAGAGGAGTGGAGGCGGTCTGAAGACTGAGCAAGGCATTGTGCGTTGGCCAGGACTTAAAAGGGGTGATTGGTGCCGAGGCACAAGGAGTGTGCCCTTTAATTGTGTAAATAATAACTGTAAATAAACGTGTGTGGTGAAACAACATGTCTGCCTGTCTGTGTCTGGGCTGTACCCCACAGCAGTTATAAAAGGCATCCTTTTGAAGGATCGTGAGAGCCATTGGCAGGAACTGCTGGGGACAACTGTACTGTCTTGTGAGGACTCAATTTGACCTGGTAATTTATATATAAGTCTGCCTTTAAAAAGGGCATCTCCTGCTCAGCCTGAGGTTAGGAGTGGCATAGTACAACACACACCAGGAGTGAAGAAGAGGAAGAGGAAGAAAATGAATTTGTATAGCGGAGTAAACTTGTGTGTTTTAAGGTAATTGTGTGAAAATAAAAGTATTTCTGGATGAGAGACTTGTGTATATAATAATTGCGTTCTAGTTTGGGTTGTCAGACGTCTTCATGTCAGACCAGTGTGAAGGAAATATTAAACGATAGTGTCTAAGCGTTGGTCAAGAGCCTTCAGATTTCATTTAAATTAATGATGTCATTGCTTATTTTTCCATCTGTTTTTCATTGTAAAGCTTAGAGTTTTCTTTATTTCCATGTTTGATGTATTTGTACTTCATTTATGCATTATTACTAATGAATTTGCTACTGTAACTATGACTCATACTTCTATTATGACACCTGGAGGGGGGCGGGGGTTACTGTGTGGGATGTAAATGTAAATTAAAAGGTGCAGGCTGTCCAGGATCATCAACCCCAAAGCTGGAAGTGTTCTGCTGTTTTCAGAATTTGCACATCTGGACAGTGACTCTGATAACTCTGTGATAGAAGGTGAGGATGAGAAGCCATAAAAGGTCACCTCCTAACCAGCCCCTAGAACAGCATTTCTCAACCTTTAAGTATTTGCAACCTGAGTTTTCATAACAGTTTTAACACCCCCCTAACATTTTTTTGAAAGGTGCCCACTAATACCAATTTATTATTTTTTAATTAATGATATAACATAGATGCATATTTTATTATACCTACTGTGGAATATGGCCAGCTAGTCATCCTGGCCAATACCCCAAGGCCGCCAGGTGGAGCTCTACCTGCAGCATGGAGATGCCCCAAATGCCAGCAGGGAATTATGGACATTGGAGTTTTCATCCACAGACCTGCTGGATACCACAGGGGCCGATAGAGGATGCTGCAGGGAGGCCCAAGGACTGTTACGTGCCCTATAACCCAGAAATATGTCTTAGTCACAGCAACAGGGGAAATGACGTACTTCCGAGATGAAGAAGAGGACTTTTGATCTAACCCAGAAGTGCTAGGAAGTCACATGGACTGTGGGTTCAGAAGCACTTCCGGGTCACAGACTATAAAAGACTGTGAAAGATTCCAGACGAATGAGCTGAGCTGGGTGGCAGCGCGTCTGGGAGTGGAGGATTATTGATTATTGATTGTAGTGTTTATTGTATGAGTATTGTGGAGAGGAGGGTGCTTTGTGCACTGTATAATTATAATAAAGTCAATATTTGGACTTTTACCTGGTGTCTGGCGACTGACCTGAGGGTTCAAGGGGACAACAGCGCCCCCTATCTGTCACACTACTTAACTTTTATCAACATTTATCTAACTCTATATTTTTTTTTCTAGTATCAGAATGTAGTTTAAGTTAATTTGTTTTGGTTTCAATAGATGTATTTTTCATATTTTCGATTCTTGTTTTCTTTTTTTCACATTTTCGTGCCCCCCTTTTTGTTGCTTTGCATCCCCATAGGGGGGCCCACCCCACAGATTGAGAACCACTTCCCTAGAAAAAAGAAAGAAAGGTCAATATGGGATTTATTTATTAGGGTATTTGGATGAGGCATTACTCCAGACACATAGAGTCTTATAGAGTGTGCCTTTTGGTTCGCATGTGGAAAACCTCCCTGGTTGGGTGGATAGGCTCCTGGCCACTGCAGGGAAGGAAGGATTTAGTTGTCATTATCAAATGTGTCCCTTTCTAAGTGAACAATTACAAAAGGTTGGATAACACCACCATTCTGCAGGACAATTTTAAGACTTAGGTACATAGCTGAGGAGCAGTAGTGGCATAGTGATCAGAAGTTCAGCCTATGCCACACATAAGACTGAGGAAATTAGATAGATAGATAGATAGATAGATAGATAGATAGATAGATAGATAGATAGATAGATCCACACAAAATGGCCCTAATATAATCTTTATAAAATTAAAGATTTAATCTTAATAAAGTATTATTTCAAATACACAGACACTGTTTTGAGCCAAACAAGGTAATTCAAAACATAGTTTCCAAACAGAATCTAAAGAGAGCAGTTCAAAAACAAATCACAGGTTGAGAAATCCAGAAACTCGCAAAAGCATAAGGCACAGCCAAAAGAACACAAGAACTCAACAAACTCGCAGAGCACATTCATGCAGGTTATAGAAAAAAATCAAATACAAACAATAATGAAGATACTCAACAAAATCATCATTAACATAAATAAATAAACAAAAAGAAATGAAACAAGACTTTGAACAACATCCAGGGAACAAACCCTGGCTGTAAAAATTTCACAGTCAGAATGGGTGTAGAGAGGGGATTCATGCATCACTAATAAGAATGAATTGTAGGAGGAAACAACAAAAGCAGATGAGCGTAAATCCATAAACCAAAGTGAAGGTCAGTCTGTGAGTTTGGCTCTCTTTCTCTTCTACTTCCTCAACTGTCACCTCTTTGTCTGGATTGGACTACACAGTGTTGAGTGACACATTGTTCCCGTTTACTTTCTTTGAACTAAAGACACACCCCAGTGGTCTGGACAAGCTGTGTTTAGTACTTTAGTATGCTAGATGGTGCTGGTCTGGTTAATGTGAGTCTGTGCTGAATAAATTAGTTTGGATATGTTTGGTGTGTCTGGCTACAGAAATGATTGTGAAGAGTTCTGACTCTGATGGACGAGGCCTTTCTCATAAATGAATCCTGGCAGAACCGGGCATCAGAGAGTGGGCTACCTTGGACAGTCTATCAGCAATCAGTCAGACACACACTAGCAGTCACACATAGGCAATTTGGAGTTTCTGCCAATTAACCAAACTGAAATGTGAGTTTGTGGGAGATGTAGAATAACTGGAGGAAAGTCACTGAGAAACTGGAAGAATCAGTAAACTCCACATGGAAAGTGAATGCAGGCAAATGGATCTGAGATTCAGCAGATGCCACCACTGGACAACCTTACTGTACTTTGTCATAAAATTTTAAAGCTTAAGTAAAACATTTGGAAGTGTACTTTATGTAAAGTCTGTACTCAGTCAGACAGTGGAGATCCTTAAGCTGTGGAGTGTAACAAAACTGGGAAATAGCAAAATGAATAAGAAAAGAACATTATGATCTCCAGAAAAGAACATGAATAAACCAAATCTCCAAATGAGTCTTTTTACAGTAAAGTACAGGCTCTCCAATCAGAATGTAACATCTAGACAACGAAATAATCTAAATAACTCATCTTTAAATTGCAACATCATTAATGTGAACATGAAGAGAAGGATGAAAAGATCTTAGCTCAGCAATCCACAAGCAGGAAGTCTACAATACAATTAAAGAAATTAGCAGCACAATGGGAGATAAAGTAATTAGGTATAAATATATAACTCACACATTTGGCAAGTACTATAAGTCTTAATATTCTACTCAGTTAAAGAAGGTGAGACACAATCTGAGGAGTTCTTTGATGTAATGCAAATACGACAGCTGGACACTCTTAGTGCAGAGGAACTGGACAAACCTCAGACACTCTCAGAACTACTGGATGCTGTAAACTCACTCCAAAGTGGGAATACAACAGGACCTGATGGCAACCCAGTGGAATTTTTTAAAGATATTTTCAACAAAGTTAGCTTCAAAAGAAATATAAGTTTTTATCACAATGTGCATCATACAGACCAATTTCACTTCTGAATAATATTACAAGGTCAACCAGATTTGTTAAAGGCTGAAAAGTTACCTTCAAACCTTTGTTATCTGTTTAATGTAATATATTTATCCATAAAGTCTAACATGCCAGAGACCTTATTATCTTTGGACACAGAGAAAGCCATTGAATGAGATGAATGGGACTTTTTATTCACCACACTGCACATATTTGGCTATGGCCCAAACATATGTGCATTGATAAAATTATTTTTCATGAGTCCAGAAGCCTCAGTCTGTTTTCACAACATTAACTCAAACTACTTCAAACTAGAACATGAGACTTCTATCTACAAGGGAGCCTTCTATCACTATCGCTTATTTGCCCTTGCCTTTAAGCCATTGGCTAATCATTTTCAAAATACACCAGAGATTAAGGGAATTATCAGAGAAGGAATTAAACAGAAAATATCACTTTACACAGATGATATGGTACTTTACTGTATATATCAGACCCACAAATGTCTTTACCATTAGTCCTTAATGCACTCAGAAAATTTGAGAAGATATCAAGACTTTAAATCAATTGCCATTAAAGTGTACTTTTTCCATTGAACTCTCTAGCACACAATAAGAGATTAAATATCAATCCGTTCATTTTATCAGAACAGTTTAAATATCTTAGGGTAAACATTATAAGTGAATATAAAGATCTTTTTCAACACAATTTTGATAACAACATGGAAAAATCAAGCAAGATGTAAAAAGATGGTCTACCCTCCATTTCACCCAAGCAGGGAAAATCAATACTTTCAAGATGCACCTCCTTCCTAAGCTTCTTTTTCTATTTCAGAAGTTCCCCACATACATTAATAAATAATTCTTCAAGAGACTAGACTCAATCAAAACCTCATTTATTTAGAATTTGAGACATTCACATATTCAAAAGGCAACTATACAAAGACATAAAGCAGAAGGTGAGGCACTACCTAACTTCAATTTTGTTACTGGTTGGCAAATATACAAACTATAAAGGCCTGGAAATTGACACAAATTGATGAATTAACACCAGCCCTGTCTGCAATGGAAATAAAATTCTGCTGTCCTTCTTTAGATGCCATGGTTTGTGTTCCCCAAAAATACAACTTATCATCAATATACTAATAATCCAATTTTCCATCAATCATTCAAGAATATACAACCAACGCAGGATGCAATTCAAGGCAGAAAAGCTTTTAACTGTTGCTCCTGTAAATGATACTCACCATTGTAACCTTCTCAAGCCTACACAGTATTTAAGCTTTGAAAAATCTCCTAGATAAAAACACTTCGAGAACTGTATATAGATCATATTTTTGCATCTTTTGAACAATTATGCTTCAAATTCAACATCCCAGCAACACAATTTTTCCACTTCTTTCTAATCAGAAATGTTGTTAAAAGGAACCTACTCAGTTTTCCACACCTCCCACCTATTTCTGTTCCAGAGGAAATACTGATTAGTCTCAAGGAGTCAGGCAACATCTCAGAAACATATAAAAAAATCTCAAAGAATCTCTCCTTTAAGGATTCTAGGATACAGCCTTAAAAGGACCTTACAATGAATATCTCAGAAAAGGAGTGGAAGTCAGCCATGCATAGAATACACTCCAGCTCCATATGTGCTAAGCATCCAACCATTCCACTTAAAATCTTTCATCAATCAAATTTATCTCATTTAAAATTGTCCAAAAAGTATCCAGGGCAAGATCCAACTTGCGAGTGTGACAGTCGAGCTCCAGCCTCACCGGGCCACATGTTTTGGGAGGGCACCAAAGTAACAAAATTTGAGTTTTTTATTAGACAGCCTTGGGGACACAATTAGTCCTAAACCTTTAAAAGCCATTTTTGGTGGGATCCGCAAGGTGCCTGAAGTGGAGGAGGACACATTGACTCTAACTGCCTACACCACACTGCTAGCATGTAGATTTATCTTGTTTAAATAGAAGAATGCCAGCCCACCAAATTCTCACTTAGAAGATTTGTTTAAAAACTTTTTAAAATATGGCAAGATCTAATTAATAAAATTTAAAATAAGCATTCATATCATGGGAAAAGCATATTCTGCCATTTTATGATTTATTTATTTATTTTTTTTATTCTCCTACATTATTATTGGCCCTGATGTTGCCTCTCCTCTCTTTTTCTTGGGTAAATCCCATTTGGTAGTTTTTTTTTTTTTTTCATTTGTTTTGTTTTGCTTTCTGTTTTAAGTGTCTCATTTTTTTTATTATTATTTTTTAGTTTGACTTTGAAAGTGATTTGATGTGTAAGTTGAACTTAATAGCATGCAATGTTCCATCCATCCATTTTCTAACCCGCTGAATCCAAATACAGGGTCACGGGGGTCTGCTGGAGCCAATCCCAGCCAACACAGGGCACAAGGCAGGAATCAATCCTGGGCAGGGTGCCAACCCACCACAGCACACACACAAACAAACCCACACACCAAGCACACACTAGGGCCAATTTAGAATCGCCAATCCACCTAACCTGCATGTTTTTGGATGGTGGGAGGAAACCGGAGCGCCCGGAGGAAACCCACGCAGACACGGGGAGAACATGCAAACTCTGCATGCAATGTTATTTTCTTGAAATAAAAAAAAAACTTACACCATTATGGAACATTGTGACTGTTGATCTAATTCAGAAGATCAGCGTCAACCTACAGTGTGAGTTTCTGTCAGTAGAGTTAAGTCCCCTTTAAGCTGGAATATCAGAGGACTTTAGGGTGATGCTGTCTGAGTCTCCACTGAGTAACACCTGGGATTCTCTCAACAGTGAAAGGCCATGAAGGACACCACACAACGTCTTCTCTAACTCTTCCATCTTGTGTCCCTACTCATCATCACCAGTGAAGCTCTGCTGCTCTACAAGTTCTCATTTATTTCTCCTCTCTTTGATATGAAGTGTTGTCTTCCTATTCTACTCACCTTCATCTCCTCCGTCTTCCTCCTCGTCTCCTTCAGTGTCTTCTCTCTCTCCTCAAGTCTCCTCTTGATGTCACTCAGTGTCTGTTTCTGTTTGGACACACAAGAGGACACGCGTGGTCAGATCAGAATTCACGTTCACTTTGTGATTTCTTCTTCTCTTTCTGACTCCTGATATTTTCACAACACATTTGTTTGACATTTCATGACACAACTTAGATTTGATTTAACACAAAGGAATGACAATAAAGATTAAAAGAAATGTTTAATTTAATTGATGCAAGATTGAGTTTGGGCTTGAAGAGTACGTCAAATACAGAAGACAGTTTGAAGGCACATTACTGTGTGAGTTAGTTCTTAACGTTTAGAAGACATCACATTGACAACCTGGGAAATGTGAAGTTCACACAACACCAAAAATAATAAAAACAAACTGGAGTGTGTAAGTAAAGAAACTGGTGAAAGGCCAGGAGGACTTAAACACGTCATGTCAGTAATTATAGGATCTACAAGGCCATTTGATGTCCTGAGTCAGATGTGTGAGGACGTTGTCTGTCGTTGTCATTTTCTGGAGTCAAGTAAGATACCAAAATACACAAACAATTCTGTTAAATTCAAGAAGAAGGCAACTTAAAGGAATTCTAAAATTTAAAATGATATTTTTATATGTTACTTACCTCAGGTGTTTCATTTACAGGACTGAGATTTTTTTTAATCAAAATGTTTATTATGTTTTGTTTTTTGGTTTCTCCAGAGCCTACAAGACCACCCAGCCATCCCTGTTAAGGGGTCCGCTCAGAGATCTGCAGGCGGGTGAGCCTGTGGTGTCCTGATGATGGACTATCTGTCAGGCAGAGCGCAGTTTGGGAGACTCAAGGACTGTGTGAGCAAAATTGGAGCAGCACAAGGAACAGGCCTGACTGCTTTACTCTTCACTCTGTGCACCTCACACTAGAAAGAACAATTTTTCTTTTCTTGTATATCCAAAAGTCACCCAAGGAGTGTGTTAGTGGGCTTTAACGGGCCCTGTTTTTGAGAGCCCCCTACTCCAGGTGTCCTAAGAAGATAAGAAAAAATTCCCAAATAAACCTTTTAGGGAAATAAAATGGAAGCAATCTTAGGAGGGCAATTCAGAGAGAGACCCCACTCTAGGTGGGCTGGGCATGAAGTGCCATCACAGAGCTAGATGACCAATCCATCATGGCCTCCTCAGAAATACAACACAACAGTACAAACTGCTGTACAAGGCAAAATGCAAGAATAGATGAGACCACTCACTAAATACAGAACTACCACATATGAGGACACAAATTTGTGCAAATACATCAAAACAAAATAGAAACTAAAGAACAAAAATGTGAAATGACAACATCTGACCTTCAGTTCATTGCAGGACCACAGCCAGATTGTAGAACAGGAGTCAGACAAGCCAGCCTCATAATGGCTTCTGTGACTGTCACTGCCATAGCTCTTATCATTGTGTTGAACTAAGGCAGCTACAGACCCCAAAGGGCAGAAGAAAGCCGAGGGGTCTTATGAAGCCATGAAGCCCACCTGAGGAATAACAAACACCTGTGACACCAAGTGTCTCCAACATTAGTGTCATACAATGTGGGAAAAGTGTAGAAAAAGTGCTGTGTGACTGAAATGTCTGTAAATAAACTAAAATGAAATTCTGCCGTGTGCTCTTTACTCACGATGTCTGAATTGTTGAATTTGTAATTTGAAACAGTGGAGCAGAGGGGTGAATCAAGAAGAAATGTGTCTTTGAGTTAAACATTATGGAGGGCACTGCATATGAGTGGTGTGAGCAGAGTGGTGGCTAGGGGTCTGTGCCAGCAATCAGAAGGTTGCCAGTACAAATCCTGTAAATGCCAGAAGTGATTCCACTGCACTTGGCCCTCCAGTGAGGCCCTTAACCTTCAATTGCTCTGTCTGGGTATGACGTTAATCTGCATCCAGTCCTACAAGCAGGTCCTCCAACTTGGAAGGTAAAATTTTGTGGTTGGTGGCAGGATTGTCACTCCAGCCACTGTAATAACCTCCCACTGTTCAATTCCATTCAAACTGGTGTGGTGCTGAGGTGTCACCCATCACATGACTACACTCGGGTCCTAATTTTGGATCCTGAGGTGGTTCATCATGTGGTGTATGCAGCAATGCACTGTCTCAGTGAATGCTCCCAACATCTCTGTCTCTCTTTGTATAACAGAAGGTCACATCACTTGAAGAAATTCTCAGATGATTCTGATCAAATGCGGTGTGTTGATAAGGAGATGAGACAGGGGAGAGAAGTCAAGGGAAGAACTTTGAGAACTGTCTGCATCTGAACATCAGCAAATCCAAGAAACTGGTTACTCACTTTCAGCGCCCCAAAGAGCCTCAAGGAGTGGATGTAGAGGTGGTCCAGTCCTACGAGTATTTGGGGGGTAAACATTAATGACAGGTTGCACAGGTCTCAGAACACAAGGCAACTAGAGAGGAAAGGGCAGAGGAGGATCTTCAGCTTTAGTAGACTGCACTCCATTAATGTGGGTAGTGACATCCTGCACATCTTCTACAACCCATAAGAACACTGCTGATAATGGAGACATTGAAATACTGAAACTTCAAATGAATTTTATTTATACAAACTAAGACTTCTTGACTACAGTACAATAACATAATCCACACTAACACATTGAGACCAAACTCAGCTTTACACAATCAATTGCACAGATGTCCCCACTCAGGTCTGTCAAGAGCTTATTTTGCAACTAAAAATATCAAAACATCTGGAAACTCAGATACTGCAGAGGGATAAATTAAATTGAAAAAACTACCAAACAGTAAATCCAGTGTGGAGGTCATAAATGGTCAAAAGTCCACCAAAATCATCTTTTACTTTCTCTGTCTGAGGCCCAGACATAGTGATGAATTATTAATCAACAACTATCAGAAACACGCTTGCTTTAATAAATAACCCATCCATTCATCCATCCATTTTGTTAAGTTTTTTATCGAGGGCAAATTCACAGGGCATTTGGAGCCTAAAACAGCAAACACTGGACACAAGGCAGGGAGAACACCTGGACAAGGCACCAGTCTGTCACAGGGCAAACTCACTCACACAGACAGTATACCTAATTCTGCAACACCAGTCCACCTAACATGCATATTTTCGGATTATGAGAGAAAACTTAGCACCAGGAGGAATTACACATGGACACAAGGAGAACATACAAGCAACACACAGGGAGCAAGAGGGACAAGAACCACAGTCAATAAATATAATGTATTTACAAGATAAGGAAACCCACAAACAACACAAAACATGACTCTGCGTTACTTTAGTTTGTTATTTTTCTCTTACATATAGAAAAAGGCACATAACTGGGTTGTTTTTATTTCTCTGATTTTTATCCAAAAATTTCCCAGGGCACATCATTCGTTCAGAACAGGTTTTTAAATGTTCTCATCTCAATTCTGGTCTTTCAGAAGGTTAGATTGATCAGTTCTTAGCTACTTATCATGTTTCTAGACCCAGCACAGTGAAGGCAGTTTGGTTCTCCTCACAGGTTGCCTGCACTCCCTTACAGCTCCTCTGCGTGTGTGTAAAGCTGCTCTGAACTGATTAAAGTCCAGTTTACTTTTCTTACTGAATTTATACAGAGACAACCGATAAAGTCTTCTCCTTCACACAGTTATGGTGATGTCAATTACCAGAATTCATTCACTGGCTTTATCTTAACTACCAAGTTACAGTCAGAAGTTCTCAGACTCAGAACAGGTGAAGTCCTGACTTGGTTTATGGTCACTCAGATGGAGGTGATGCTTTGTCCAGATTGTTGTGTCCATGGAGAGCTTCCTCTGGCACACATGGAGGAACATTCAGTTTGCTTTGTCTTTCTTCTAACAGATTGTTTTCTCTCTCTAACAGTCTGACACTATGTTACCCTTTGGAGCAGAAACTTATTGTAATTTATCTTACACTTAACTCTGGAGAACAATATAGATTGACAGGTGACTATGATGTGTCTCTTAAAAGACCTTGAGATTAGCTTAAATTCAATATGAAATTCTTTAAAAATAGACAAACAAGACAAAGGCAAACAACCAGCTAAACACACTTACAGTGTATGTGGCAGCACTACAAAGTGTCTCTATTCATGTGTCAAACCTCGTATTGAATTACGTTTATGATGACATTGCATGGTCACTTACTACGTTTATATCAGCCAAAAATAACATCATCTTGCAAAGAACACCTCATGAAGGTCCAAATGTTAGACATTTCTATGAGTAGCCCACATAACGTTCACACCCCTGCCAGTCATGCCAGTTGTGGTCTGCTGGTTGTAGTTGGTGCGCCACTGCCTGAGATGCTCATTAATAACTTTGGGTGTCTCATCCTGGACTGTTTCATGCCTTACACACAGTGTCACCAGGATAGGCCCCATAGCCCCCTTCTATCTGTAAATATGAAATTTATATTTTTACATTTTTTTGCTTGGCAGACACTTTTATCAAAAGCGACTTATAAAAGAAGTAAACAATCGAGTAACAATAGGCTTGGGCCTCTTTGTTCAGGAAGTGTAGTAGGACAGGTAATATAAGTCGATTGCCAGAAGTGAAGAGATGTGACAACTAATAATTAATAAGCGTAGCTTATAATCAACAAAGCAATTAAACTTAAACAACAAATTAATCAACATTAAAGATCACAGTGCGAAAGATTTATTCTACCAGTTAGACATATTCACAGCACAGATGGGCCTTCATTTACTTCTTAAATACATTGAGGGAGTCAGCAGTATGGATGAAGGTGGGCAGCTCATCACACCAAGTGGGAACTACACAGGAAAAGAGTCGGGATTGAGACCTGATAACACGTAGAGGTGACATCACCAGATGCTGTTCACTGGCAGACCGAGTGGGAGAGAAGGAGCAGAGGACATCATCAGGGTCTCCAGATACTCAGGTGCTGACCCACTGACTACTCTGTAGGCAACAATCAGGGTCTTAAGATGGATGAATGGATTTCTTTGTCACACTACATTACAAATCCCTTAACTACTGTCATTCATTTTAATTTCATTAAACACTAAACTCCACTCACCTCTTTTTCTTCTCTTTCTGTCTCCAGCTCGACCATTTTATGACTGTTATGTTCAGTCACTCCACACATCACGCAGATACACGTCTCATCAGTTTTACAAAATACTTCCAGACATTTCTGATGTTTCTCACAGAGTTTCTCCTTCAGATTTCTATCAGGATCAACCAGCTTGTGTCCCTTCCAGGCATTGCCTTCATAGTGAGGCCGCAGGTGAGTCTGACAGAAAGAGGCCATGCAGGTTAGACAGGACTTCACCGCTCTGAACTTCTTCCCAGTACAGAAGTCACATTCCACATCTCCAGGGCTGGCAAAATTATTTGATGGAGGAGGACTGAGTGACATCTTTTTTAATTTCTTGATGACTTCATTCAGCAGAGTGTTTCTTTGCAAAGCAGGCCTTGTGCTGAAGTTTTCTCTGCACTGAGGACAGGTGCACTCTTGGCTCTGATCCCAGCAGTCCGTGAGGCACTTCAGACAAAAACTGTGACCACAATGCAGTGACACAGGGTCAGTCAGGGTGTCCAGACACACCGAGCAGGTGAACTCATCCTGTGATACAAACAACAGGGCTTCAGCCATCGTCAGTCTGAGGAGAGGCAGGCAGAGAGAATCAGTCAGGAAAACAAGGAAGTGACTTGTGAGGAAACGAAAGTGAAAGTTTGTGGTCAGTGAGGAGGAGGAGATTTAAAGAGAAAGCTGAGAGCTGACACAGGGTGTTTCTCCAGACATGTCAGCTCATCCTTGATTTAAAGCTTTGTCACCAGATGAAGGACAAAGCTGGCCAAAGAGTTGGTGGAGCTGCAGTTTAGACATTCATTTTAGTGTTCACTCTGGAAATCAGGTGGGGGTCTCAGCTGACTTTCTGCATTGTCATTAAGTCGACTCTTTTAGCAGGCCTTGTGTGCCCCTGAGTGCTTCACAGAACTGGGTGACATTAATTTATTAGTGAACAGTGAGATGTGCAATTCATAAGAATCAATCAGACAATGGGATGTTAATGTCTGGTCTGACTCATCAGATCATTGTGAGACCCTCTGACGTGTCATCATCTGACAAACACAGCCAGAGAGACTGAAACATGAAGAAGACTGAGAAAGGCTCTGAACTTCTTGAAATGGAGGAGTGAATGGCTTTGTGGTAGAAAATGACAAGTCAAATTGGCGCAGAAAACACAGACTACACACACGGCACGGCTTGAACACGAGTCTCTGGGACTTTCAGTAGCAGTGAGTCCCAGCAAAAGGAGCATTCATGTCTGATAAGGACTGAACATTAGAACATTAGAACACTCTAGACGAGAACAGGCCATTCAGCCCAACAAAGCTCGCCAGTCCTATCCACTTACTTCCTCCAATAAAGCATCAAGTCGAGTTTTGAAAGTCCCTAACGCCTTACTGTCTACCACACTACTTGGTCGCTTATTCCAAGTGTCTATCATTCTTTGTGTAAAGAAAAACTTCCTAATGTTTGTGCAAAATTTACCCTTAACAAGTTTCCAACTGTGTCCCCATGTTCTTGATGAACTCATTTTAAAATACAAGTCTCGATCCACTGTACTAATTCCCTTCATAATTTTAAACACTTCAATCATGTCACCTCTTAATCTTCTTTTGCTTAAACTGTAAATGCTCAGCTCTTTTAATCTTCCCTTATAATTCAACCCCTGTAGCCCTGGAATCAGCCTAGTCGCTCTTCTCTGGACCTTTTCTAGTGCTGCTATGTCCTTTTAGTAGACTGGAGACCAAAACTGCACACAGTACTCAAGATGAGGCCTCACCAGTGCATTATAAAGGTTGAGCATAACCTCCTTGGACTTGTACTCCACAGATCAAGGCGCTATATAACCTGACATTCTGTTAGCCTTCTTTATGGCTTCTGAACACTGTTGGGAAGTTGATAGCTTGGAGTCCGCTATGACACCTAAATCCTTCTCATAAGGTGGACTCTCGATTTTCCGACTGCCCCTTGTGTATTCAAACCTCATATTTTTACTTCCTATGTTATACTTTACATTTACTGACATTAAATTTCATCTGCCACAAATTTGCCCAATTCTGTATGCTATCCAAATCCTTCTGTAATGATATAACGGATTCCAAATTTTCTGTTAGTTCACCTATCTTGGTATGATCTGCAAACTTAACTAGCTTGTTGCTTATATTCCTATCTAAATCATTTATATATATTAAAAATAGCAGCGGCCCCAGCACTGACCCCTGCTGGTCACCACTCATAACATCGGCCAGTTCTGATGAGGTTCCTCGCACCATCACCCTCTGCTTCCTGTGTCTGAGCCAATTCTGCACCCATCTAGAAACATCACCCTGAACTCCTACTTCTTTTAACTTGATGCCCAACCTCTCATGTGGCACCTTATCAAATGCTTTCTGAAAGTCCAGATAAATAATATCATAAGCTCCTCTCTGATCGTATCCTTTTGTTTCCTCCTCATAGAATTCCAGCATGTTAGTAAAACACGACCTCCCTCTTCTGACCCCATGCTGACTGTCCCTAATAACTCCTGTCCTTGTCATGTGTTGCTCAATCTTATCCTTAATAATTCCTTCCATTAATTTTCCTCTGATGTTTCACGTTAAGCTTACTGGCCTGTAGTTGCTTGGATCTGCCTGATCACCCTTTTTATACAATGGGATGATATTTGCCATTTTCCAGTCCTTCGGAATCTCTCCAGTGTGCAATGACTTCCTAAAAATATGTGTGAAGGGTTTATATCTGTACTCACTAGCCTCCTTAAGAACACGAGGATAAATATCTGGGCCTGGTGATTTGTTTGATTTCATTTTGTTTGATTGTTAGGTAAAATGATATTGTAACCAAATAAAGTTTTGAAAAAAAAAATATACATATATATATAAAATCCAGTCATCTGCACCAAAAACACTGAACTATATACAAAGTCAGAGATCAAAAGCAAAAGTTTATTTAATGGGAAGCTTAAACACAAAGTCACACGCTAGTTTATTTGAGTAAAATCCACAATGTCAGATAACTAGCAAGTGCGTGGAGCTGAACTTAATCTCATCATGTTCTCTTGGTGACATCACGTGTCACACACTTTCAGTCATCAAAGCATAGACATACTAAGGCTAGGTTTATATTTCACGCAACTATGTTCCTGTGGATGCTACTGGTACACAAGTGGTGTGCAGTTTATACTTGCGCACGTAGTTTACATAAATCTGGAAGATTCCACCAGATGGCAGTGCAAAATATCATTACAGTCAGAAAAAGTTTGACTTCTCTGTGTTGATTGCCTGAAACATCTATTAAATTCTGAGAATGCCTTTACACAATATCTCTGAAAGGGATGGATGTTTAATGATTACATTCATCAATCCAGGGATGTACCCCTTCCAGCAATCATTGGGCGCGAGAAAGAAACAAAATCCCTGGGCCGGACATCAGCTCATCGCAAGGTCACCAAATCCCCAAACCTTCATGTCTTTGGAAGGAAACTGGAACACACTGCGGAAACATGCAAACTCTAGGCAGGGACCACCAGAGACGTGACTCCCTACTGCAAGGGAGCAGCGCTACCACTCCACCGCTGTGCCGCCTCGGATTGTGTAATTATTATCAGTATTTATTATGTAAATGAAGTTAACGACTTATCTGTAAATGGTAACATACATTCTTTAATGCATTTCATCATGAAAGTGATATCAAGTATACATCTAAGGATTCTAAATGTGCAGGGAGCTGGAATATCATAAATGTAACGTGTTCTGTGTGGCGATCACTGCATGCTGCTACTGTCATTTCAGGAGGAAGCCCTAGAAGCACACAGTGATTAACAACTGGGTCAGTTTTAAGATGACATTACGATGGTCTACTTTAAAGATAAAATAACCAATGAGATTAAAGTGAACATTTTGAGATTAAAACTGAAATTTCCACTTTAATCACAAAACAGATGTTTTCACTGTGTCCCTGATTTTTTTCTCTGTGGTTCAAATACGCCACAGTACATTCATATGCTGTTGTGAAGGTGCAAAAAAAAAAAATAGACGGCACAGAAGATGGTATGTAAGACTTTTAAAATTACGATGGGGAATATGAAACGCTTAAAAAGAAAAGCACCACGAATGCATTTGCATGTCAGCCTTTTGCTTCACCATATCAAACCATTCATCAAACATCGAGGCACACACATCCATCCCAGACGATCTCCACAGTGGCTCGCTGTCACATATAGATAGCAAACAGAGACTCTGACGTCAGGTTCTTACTTTGTCACACTGCATACTGTGCCCCCCGATTTTCTGCTGGTAGTGCAACTCACACACACACCATGTTATTTTCTGAGTTAATGCTCAGAGGACACGTCAAATGAACATGCATGGCAGCCATGATGTGTGTGTCCCGAGCGTGAAGTGTAAACTGGACCTAAGATAACAAATGGCTCCTAAAACAGCACTGCGCACAACAGTGTAAGATGTGAAACATTTTTACTAAAAAAAACTCTAAAAGTGAAAGGAAATGTTAGATTTGGATTGTCTGATATTTAAAACCACAAATGTAAGCCAAACCTGTCATGAAAAAGTTTAGAAAAATTAAAGGTGGCTTCTTTAAATTTAGAGCCATCCAGTGGTCCTCCACAGTTCTGCGGGGATCAAGTTGCTGATCAGCTTATGTCTTGGGCTCCATGCAGCCTTATTTTGATGACTTTGCTTTGCTATTTTATTTTTTGTTAATTACCTTTGCTAATTATGGTCCCAGACTTTTTGTATTACTTCACCATCTTTAGCTGCATAGCTTTGACCAGGAAAATTTTAACTAAAAGTACAAACACGCAATAAAAATATTAAAAGTTAAAAAACAAATTTTAATGTTGAAGTTGGGGGATCTCATCTCTAAATCCACTGCTAAATTGTAAAGTTCAGGGGTCGCTTGAGCACAGACAGCTAAGAGAACAGCAAGAACACTGCAGGGCAAGTGATGGCAAACTGGAAGAAAAGAAAAAGACAAAGCCAAGGGTCCTTCTGCACATCTTAAAGAGCTGAAGGACACTTAGGACTTCTTTTGACAGCACCGTCACCAGCCTGCATTGATGACTTTTTGCTACATTCAGGTCCTCCAATAAGGGGTTTACATTGACGGACTTCTGGGTTACAGGAGATTACGTTGGCACATTTTGGCTTCCGTTTACCCCAGTGGACATAACACTAAAGTCTCTGGATATTACCTGTATGGTCTGCTTACCACCTCTCAGTTTTCTTTTAGAATCCTCTGGTTTTTCTCTTGGATTATGGCTATAACGTATTCTTTTTCTGAACTTCATGCTTTTCAGCGTACCAAGCACTGTACACCGACATCGCTCTTTTTGATTAGTCATTTTGGAATTCTGCATTGGCCCAGGTACTCACCTCAGAAGTTTGACTATTTTCATACTGAGAATAACACTGACTTGATCTGGACACCGTATTATTTGTGTCGCTGCTCTGCTATCACAGCTGGACTGTCTACGGCTGTGAACTTTGCAAACTTCCAGAATTTTCAAGATATATGCAAAATGTGAAAACTGCCCTTTTCATGTTCGCTCTTTTAATAGCAAATCAGCTTTAATTGCAGTCTTTGTTTGGAGCATAATATTGATATTTTGTGCTTGACGGTAACCTGGCGACAACCTAATGATTATTTTAGACTAAATATGGCTGTCCCACCCTTCTATTGTTATCTGGTAAAGCCACGTACTACCGGCCCTGAGGGTGGTGGTGCAGTTATATACTCTTCTGAGTTTAGAATCGAGCCAGTCTCTGCTCACAATGGTTCATCATTTGAGTATCTGGCATTAATGCTGTCTGGTATTGATGTTACTTGTTTATTTTCTTCCTAAATCGTCGCCTGTCTTCTTGGCAGAACTCACTGAGTTGATCACCTCTCTGTGCTTTCGCTTGGTGATTTTAACTTACAGGTGGACTCTGTAAATTATTTATAAGTGGCTGATTTTCTTAATGTACTTCAGTGCTTTGTTTTTACTCAGCATGTCAGTTTTCATGCTTATGCCTGAGGACACACACTTGACCTTGTGTGTATTTGGTGTTACTTCTGCAAATTTGAATGGTATTATTGATTTATCAGTCTCTGACCATAAGGCGATTTTGTTTGATATGCTTAACCCTGGTCAGTCGCATGGGCAACAATCACCTCCTAATATCACCTTTAGGAACAATATCAGTGCCACTGATCTTATACTGTAGGTACGCTGAGGCCGTGTCCTCCTCCAGCTGGTGTCTCTTTATCACCTAATATCTCAGCTCAACATTAGGAACAAATACTTTCGACTCACTCCACTCCAAACTCTAGTATGACATTGAAGCACTCTGCTCCTGGTTTTCTCCTGAGCTGCGTCATTTTAAAGCTTGTAAGTAAAGACTTCAACCCCTTAGTAGAAAAACAAGTTTAGCTGCAGAGATGCCCGGGTGTGTTCAGCCACCCTAACCCTGACACAGACAGGTAGAACACAAGTTTGCCACACGACACACAGTTTATTTACAATTGCCTGTAGAGCACAAGGTACAGCACAGTTTCTTCGCCACCCCTTCAGTCCTCTACACAGGCTTTGTCCTCTTCCTCCTGACTCTGGCCATTGGATGCTGGCCACTGGCCCCTTTTTATACACCACCCGGAAGGACTCAAGGAGCCTAACAAGCTTCTTCTGGCAGCTCTTCCAGGTGTTGCAGACGTGCTGCCAAATAGGACCCCACAAATTTCCATGCACTCCCTGGTGGTGGCCACGGGCCCCACTGGAAACCAAGGGGACTGCCCTCTGTCGGACTGGTAAATAAACTGTGCTGGAAATGCTCTCTCCCCCAGTCCTTTCATATTTAGGGCGTGCTGGCCATTCTCCAAACTGCCCTTACAACTGCTTATCAGGAACAAGTCGCCCTCTCCATGCAGGCACTAAAGAGAGCTGAAATTGCTTACTATACTAATGGCATTCTATGGGGTCAGCAGAACACCTCCACACTTTTTCCTACTGTGGCTCAACTACTTAAGCTTGCAAATAGCTTTGCATTCGTTGTCTCTTCTGACCTTTATCAGAAATTTCTGTCCTTTTCTAATAACAAAATTGGTCTGATTTATTCTGAATTTCAAAAAGTTCCATTTGTTCAGTCTAAGCAGTGTCCATCCCCTATCTAATCTAGCAGCTGTTTATCTGGCTTCCCATTGTTGGACGATCCTGCAGTCCATAAGCTTGTCATGACCGCCAGTGCCTGCTTTGCTCTTTCTTTTCAACTTAATCACCAGTATCATCAGCACGTCTCTTTATAATGGCTTGTCCCTGCCAGCCTAAAGACGTCTGTCGTTATACCTGTTCTAATACAACCTGGAGTTGACCCTGATGATTTTAAAAACTACAAGCCTACTTCACACTTTCCTTTTTTTAGTAAACTCCCTGAACATGCCGTTGTGGGCCATTTAAATGACTATCCTGCCTGTAATGACCTCTTTGAGGAATTCCAGTCTGTTTTTAGGGCCAATCACAGTACAGAGAGACCACTCGTCAGGGTAACTGATGATCTCCTAATGGCAGCAGAGTGTTCTCTTTTAACTCTGATGATCTTTGTGGACCTCACTGCTGCTTTTTATATGGTCGGTCCATCATGCCATGCTTTTGTTTAGACTTGAGAGTGAGTTAAATATTGCTGGGATAGCTCTTATGCCTTAAGTCTTATCTTAAAGATTGTCAGCAGTTTTTTTCTGTCAGTTGGTTTAGGTCTGACCCATATTACATGCTTCAGGGTGTCCCTCATCATTTATATGCTTCATCTCAGTGCCATTATTAGATAGCAGGGTCTTCGGTTTCACTGTTACTCGGATGACACAAACAATTATCTACACGCAGGGCTTGTACAAACATGACTTCCTCCTGCATTGGCTGCCTATCTGGCTGACATCAAACACTGGCTGTCTGACAACTTTCTCAGACTAAATAGTGAAAAAGCTGGGACTTTAACTATTGCATCTCCAGGCAATTTGTAGCACTGCTACATAAATAGAAGTAATGTGTTTTACTGCTGCCTGTTGGGTTTGCTTGTGTGGATAGTACTTACAGACTGTGATTGACAGCAGTGCCAGGAAGGTGGGACATCCATTTTTTTGTTGTTTTTTTTCTGGGAGAAATTTGCATAATGCGCATAATTTTAAAAGGAGAGAAGACAGCCAAGGAGAAGATGGAAAAATTGGACTAAACAGATCAACATCTACCTGGGCATAAGAAGAGTATAGCTGTTTGGATCTGCCCTGTCACCCTTTTTATATAATGGGATGATATTTGCCATTTTCCAGTCCTTTGGAATCTCTCCAGTGCACAGTGACTTCCTAAAAATATGTGTCAAGGGTTTATATCTGTACTCACTAGCCTCCTTAAGAACACGAGGATAAATATTATCTGGGCCTGGTGATTTGTTTGATTTCATCTTATTTAATCTGAGCAGCACTTCTTCCTCTACAATTTCCAAATCCCTCAGTACCTCCTTAGTAGTCCCTGTTACTGCTCTGAGGTTATCCACTTGCTCACTTGTAAACACCTCAGAAAAATGTAAGTTTAGTGCATCTGCCATTTCACTGTCTCTGCCTTTTAATTCCCCTTTACTATTCCTGATGCACTTGACCTCCTCCTTAACTGTTCTTTTACTACTAAAATACTGAAACAATCTCTTAGGGTCATCTTTCACGTTATCTATTATATTCCTCTCCAACTGTCTGTTAGCCTCCCTGATATCCTTCTTAATGGTTGCCCTCATGTTCTCATATGCTCTACGATCCACTTTACAGTCATTAGTCTTATACTGTATGTCTTATAAAGCATTTTTTTCACAACTGGGTGAAGAAGTAGCACCAAAAAGATGTGCTGTCATTTTGAATTCTTCTAGGTCTTTCCTTAGATTACCTTCAGGCCACCATAAAAAGTGTAAGAGATCAGTGTCTTTATCTGGGACTTTAACTTGGTAGAACATTGACATAATTGTCCTCCTGCGACATTTCAGAGCTGCACTCTGTAAAATCTGTGTTATACTATTGAAGCAACATATCTTCAATTTCTGTTATTGACATTTGATTGATTGAATGTTTGGGCAGCTTACCACTTTGTTTTGTGAGGTCCTCTGTCTCTTTGTATGGCCCACCGATCACCCATCCAAGTGCATCCAAGTGCAGTCTTCACAGCATGAGGTCCACCTCCTTGGGTTGGTATGATTCACGACTTCTTGAAGATTTCTGGGTTGTTGATTCCTATTAAAAGATCAACTTCAGAGTCAATACAAGATAAGATATGCCCAATTCTCGATATCCTCTTGTATTGGAGTGCTTTCTCTGTTCACTGGAATGAAGACCTGCATAGACCTTTGGCAAATCAATATATTCATCTTCATTGAGACCTCAGACTTGCAAATCTGATAAGACAGAGCATTGGGATAGCATTTTTGGATCATCATCATAGTTACTCATAATATTTGAGGAATACTTGTGTTCTTCTCCCCTGAAGGTGTAACTGCTTTTGAGTACAAAGTGTTACTGTACTTCTGGGGTCTGTAAAGACGTATGTTTCTAAATACGTCTCGCTCTTCTTAGATTTTTACCTTAACATGAACCACATACTCTACAGTGAGTACTCTTCACTGGCCCCAGTAAAAGCACAAGTTCCAGTCTCAGCTTCCCCTTTGGTAGATGTTGCCACACTGGCTGTAGCTGAAGATGTCACTCCAACCTCTTTTTGATGTGCAGGATATCTGGGTGCTGCAAAGAACATGTCTGACATTTCATCCTTTCTTTGCAGTTTTTACCAAGATGCCCCTGTTTGAGACAGTGAAAATGTAAATGTTTAGATTTTAAAAAGTCAATTCTTTCTTTATGTGGCAGATCTTTGATTTTACTGCATTCAGCAAGAGTATGCTGGTTAGTACAAAATACAGAAGGCTTTTTAAATGCACAGATGGCAGTCCTTCTGACTGAGGTTTCTCAAGTCCCCTTTTCAGTAGCGTCAGTAAAACTTGTGAAAATACTTCCTGATCTCTGACCAGACTTTAGAGGAGACCCTCCTTGTCGCTCTGTCCTTTTTTCTCTGTGTAGGTGCAGCCTTGTTAAATGGCACTGTGCTCAGGGTGCAACAGCATTTAAGCTTCACGATGCAAAAAGTTAATTAGTTCGAGTATGCCTGCTTTCCTTCTATTTTCTTGAAGCTGGTAAGCATACCTTCTGCATTCACTTCACAAAGAAGATGGCATTTCATAAACATATCATACACATTAGAATTGTTGCTGAATTCTCCACCATTCTCATTGTCGTTCATAGCGTTCATGCAGCTTGACAGGAAGGTTGCGTATCTCTCAGAGCCTCCCCATCATTTTGCTTTATTTGAGGCCATTTCAATGCTTTGTCGAGATATGCGTCTGCTATAAATAACTCGTTGTCATATTATCTATCAAACAACCTTTTGGTTTCTTTGTAGGTACAGAAGGTTCAGGAACATCCTTTTGTTTATCACTTTCTTGGAATAACACTTTAGCAATTTGGGCGACTGTCTTCTGATTTTCGACTTGATTCTCTATGAGCGTGTCCAATATATCATGTCTGGAGCTCTGAGTGTCTGCCCTTGTGTTAGTTGTGGGTTGTTTCTGTCCTTCTACTTTACCTTTGAGCTCTTGGAGCCTTTGTAGAATTCTTTTGAGTGCCAATTGTTCAACTACGACTGTGACATGGGGTGACGTTGCTGCAGCGCTTAGCAGGAATGACGAACCACATTTACTATTGAGAATGCGCTTCAGATAAGAAGCTTACAGGACTCTGGGTTTTGTGCGATGTCAATCTTGCAGTTGCATCTCTCTAAATTGATTAACTAGCTGTTGTGGAATGGAAAAATACAGCTTGTCCCTGTGACATGTAGCAGTTACAAAATGTGTATGTGACATTTCTATGTATACCCTTGTATGAGGTACAGAGTGTACTGGGTGAGCAGGTCAAAGGAATCTGCCCAGCAACAAGTCTGTTATTATAGTTCCTGTTTGTCTTAGAATCTGCCCTGCAACCAGTTTTTTATTATAGTTCCTGTTTTTGAAGCTCCAAATAAGTTAACTTCTTCTTTTTATTTTTCAGCAGTAAGAAATATGTACCGCCTCTATTTTTGGTATAATAATATCATTTTGCTCGACTCTGTAAGCTATAAATGAGCAAAGAATTTCCTATACGAGGGCTTCTCTAGTCTAGGTGCAATAAAGTGTATATTACTGATTAATTTTATCTGGTGTGAGACTCCTACTCTGTCCGGGAAATAATGAAGAGAAAGAGAAAAATCGTCGACAGTTTTTGGCCAACGTGGGCAGGAGACGATCGGCTGACTCCTTGATCGGTACCTGCCTTATGGATCTGTCTTCTTTGAAGCAGACTGCCGTTACTGTGTGCACCGGCAGCAGAGTAAACAGCTCCGATAAAAGTTAGGACTGTCCTGTCCTAGGACGGCTTCTGAGTGAGAAGTCCCGGTCTCCTCCTGACTCAGAGTGGAGTACTCTGCGTTGCGCACCAGACTAAATGCCTAGACTAGGGTAAGTACCGTCGGGGGTTTCCTTGGTAGTGGGTATAATAAGAGTGATAAATAATTGAGAAAAAATGAAACTAGCGGCCGGAATAGTAAGTATCTACTCGAGGTTTATTAATTAACTGTTGGGAAAGGATGTAGGAGTCCGAACTGGGATATTAGTGGGATAGGCATTGGGACGGTTACAAGGTGCGTGGCACACCTAAGGAAAAGAGCCCATTGCCCGTCAAAGGTCAGTAACGGACAACAACGGTTAACAGTTAGGAAATTCAAGAGAAAAGGAAATCGAGTAGGAAAAGAACAGTGTACACTGAATATAGTTTCAGGAAAAGAAACTAGAAAATAAAAGATATAGTTTCAGGGAAGAAACTAGGACAATAAAAGAAAATGGGTTCCGCTAGTAGTAAAAAAGTTAAGCAGGGGTCTGATGGGTCTAAGTTTATACTGGAAGGACTGTTTTCGGAGGATCAACAGACGTCGTGGAAAAATGGGTCACCAAGGAAACTAATTGAGAAAAAGACAGGCTTAGATTTTAAAAAGGCATGTAAGAAGTGGAATAAACAGAGTGGTGGGCGTTGGCCATTAGAAGGCACCGGTGATACGAGTGAGATTCAGGAAATAAGGAAAATATTGGTTGTTGCAAGGGAGGTCCGTATCGCATGGATATGTTTGATAGATGGGAATTGGTTATAAAAGATCGAAATTTAGAGGCGATCACTAGACAGAATGAGGTTCTGAGAGCCAATGAAGTTAAGGCCAGAAAAGAAAAAGATGAATTGCTTTTAGTTTTACAAACAGCCCAACCACCTGACACCCATTCTAAAAAGAAAAAGAAACGTCTATACCCTATATTCTATGGTTCTGGGACTCAGGCTCCCGAACCTCCACCCTATGATTCTCCAGGAGGTTCAGAAGGGGAAGAGGAGGTAGAGGGAGAACCACTAGAAATAAAACCCGAGCCCCTTATCGGACACAAGGGAGTTACCACCCGAAGACAGGCTAAGACACAGGCACCTTTCAATCCCTTACACGATGACCGACCCCATGTGTTTAAATCCTCTGTTCCACTTTCCCCCACTGCCCCTGACCCCGAGTTCCCTCCATCTACTTCTTTCCCATTAATGCAGATCCCTAATCCCGGCATAATCCCAATCAACCTACTGGTGACCAGAATCCCTTGACAATTTCCATTTCCCATATTTGGGACTTAAGTGAGCTAAAAGAGGTGGTCAGCTCCTTAGTTGACCCTAAAAAGGAGGGGGGACTGAAATTTATTGAACAATTAGAACAGTTGGACAGCATGTATAAACCAAACGCTGCTGAATGGACACAGGTCCTTCGTCGTAAATTGGGTCCAACTTGGGCTTCTGTTAATCATGGCACTGATAATAATGGACAACCGTGGACTTGGCGTGAGACCTTCCATCGAGGAGATGGTCAGAATGGAGATGCAGATTTTCAAACTCAGTGGCGTCTACTGAAAGCGAATTTAGATGACAAGTATAAAAAGGGCACTGACTGGGCTTTGATTTCTGCTGCAAAACAGAAAAGATGAGACTGTGGATGAGTGGGGGCTTAGAATTCAAGATTTGATGGCTACCTATTCGGGCATAGAGCGGGCTGAGGACCGACTTCGTGCGGCCGTGCCTCCCTTTGTCTCCGGTCTCCAGACATTCAATCTAAAGTCCATATCTCATGTATTGGCTGGGAATCT
The DNA here is from genome assembly GCF_016835505.1 of Polypterus senegalus. Lineage (NCBI taxonomy): Eukaryota > Metazoa > Chordata > Cladistia > Polypteriformes > Polypteridae > Polypterus > Polypterus senegalus. The sequence goes on along the minus strand of NC_053157.1, from coordinate 247,630,295 downwards.
GCTACCTTTGAAGAGGTCAAGCGACATGCTGAACATGCTGAAAGGCAGACCTCACAAAAGCAAGAACAGAATCAGGCTAAGTTGCTGGCTGCGCAACTAAATTACTACACTGGTGGACGAGGAGGCTTCACCGGTCCACGCGGTGCCCGGGGAGGCTCCCGAGGAAGAGGACGCGGCCGGGTCGAGGTGGTTTTACCTCTTTGCAAGACCCTTCTCAACAACAACAGCTCCCCACTCCTTACTATTGCTATAATTGTGGTCAGCCAGGCCATTATAAAAGAGACTGTCCAAATCGTCAGATTAAGCCTCTTTTGACTACCCCGGAGATGAATTTACACCGGTTTCCCGAAAACCAAGGCTGGCCCTAGGAATTTTCAGGGACCTCTAGCCACTCCATGTTTCCCTTCTTGACTGTGGATCCTGAGGATGATCCTCTTTTATCTCTGCATGTTAATGGACAAAAGACTATTTTTCTAGTTGACACTGGCGCACGCTCTACTCTTTCTCTGGCTAAGGTCCCTGCCTCGGATGACACAATTACTGTTCTGACAGCCTCTGGACAACCACATTGCCTTAAAGTTTCACTCCCACTCCTGTCCAAAATTCTCCTTCTGGTCCATCCATACTACACCGTTTCCTCCTTAATTCACTTTGCCCTGTTAACCTCTTGGGACGTGACCTCATGACTAAACTTTCCCTATCGATTACTATGACCCCCAAAGGCTTTAACTGTTCCACCCCTATGATTCTTTTCAATCCTCTCACCCAACACCTTCCTTTGCAGCTTGGACTCTTTCCATTTCCCCACACACCATTTTATTAAAAGCCCTTAGTTCATTCCCTTCCTGCTTGTTTCCCCATCTCCAGGTCCCTGACACCCTTCACTGTACTGCCCAATACTTCCCTGCTGAAGTTGATACCCCTTGGTTGGAATCTTTTCTTTCCTCAGCTCCCACACCGCAAATTATACTTGTTCCCTGTTTATTCCTGTCCTCCACCAAAGCTGCTACATCTGTCCATCTCACCCCTTCCCAGCAAATTTACTATTTGGGTGACTCTGTCCCTCATATTTCTCTTGCCAAATCGCATGACACCCAGTGGGTGCAAATTGGACCTTGGGTTCAACACTGTCTTGACGGACAGATTGGCAATATGTTGCCCTGGTGTCTTCGACACCTCTGACCATTTAATTACAAAGGTTGTTCTCCAAACTGATTTTTAGTCAATCGTAGTCTCTGCACACCTTCCCGTCATGTTCTGTTTTTCCCTTACAAGTTACATTTCCTCCATTGCCTTGGCTCGCAGATATCCCATCCTGCCTATGGTCTCAGGATAAAAACGATTTTGGCAGAATAGCCCATTGTGAACCTCTGGTGATCTACCCAAAATCCTCCTTCCGTGCTTTTACTTTTCAAAACCGCCGTTGGACTTGGACTGTTATGCCTCAGGGCTACACTGAGTCTCCTTGTGTGTATGGACAAGCGCTTGCTCAAAATCTTGAGGGTTTTGGCCAGACCGTGGTTCCACGTTAATTCAATATGTTGATGATATCATGCTCTGCAGTGATTCGCAGGAATCATGTGAAACGGACACAAAGAAATTACTTCTTTCTTGGCTGAAAATGGCCATAAAGTGTCCAAAGCTAAATTACAATTGGTACAAACAACTGTTAAATATGTAGGTCATGACATTACTAATGGCACAAGAGCTCTCTCCACTAGTCGCATTACAACCATTCAGAATCTTCCTAGACCGGTCACTAAACAACAGGTTATGTCTGTCCTAGGCATTCTTGGATATTGTCGACAATGGATCTAACTTTTCGCACGTGCTCAGCCACTGCAAGATCTGGCCAACACTCCCGGCCTTCCCTTATCTGGCCACGTTCCTGGACTCCTGATGCTGAGACCGCATTTTCTGACCTAAAGACTGCCCTCCTTTCTGCCCCCGCCCTCGGTTTACCTGATTATTCTCGTCCATTCACATTGTTTGTGGACGAAAAGGGGGGATATATGAATGCCGTGTTGACTCAAATACATGGAGACAAACAAAGGCCTGTTGCATATTTTTCGAAAAAATTAGACCCAGTTGCAGCTGCTCTTTCTCCCTGTCTAAGAGCAGTTGCTGCTGCCACAGAAGCAGTCTTAGCTAGCACCGATATAGTACTCATGAGTCCACTGACAGTTAAAGTTCCGCATGCAGTTCATTCCATTTTAGTACAAGCAAAAACTTCTCATCTAACCACAGCAAGAGCCATCCATTATCAGAACGTTCTTTGCACTCTCTCAAATGTCACAATTGAAAGGTGTTCTACCCTCAATCCGCTACTCTACTCCCGACTAGTGAGGAGGGAGAACCGCATGATTGTCAGGAAGTGATTGCTCGAGAAGTTAAGCGCGATTTGATTTGCAGGAAACTCCATTAGAAACAGGTGAAATCATATTTGTAGATGACTGTTCGTTAAGATTAGAAAATGGAGCTCCGTCGACCAGTTATGCTGTGGTCCAAGGGGACCACCTACTGGAAGCTAACCGAATTACCTCTAGCCTCAGTGCACAAGCAGCTGAACTAATAGCCCTAACTTGAGCATGTCAGCTGTCAGAAGGAAAAGACATAACTATTTACACAGACTCTCGCTATGCTTTTGGAGTCTGCCATGATCACGGGCATTATGGAAATTAAGGGGTTTTAAGACCAGTACTGGCAAGCCCATTCAACATCAGAAGTTAATTGAATCTCTGTTGGATGCCATAACTAAACCATCTAAATTGGCTATTGTAAAGTGCCAGGCACACACTGGCAAACAGGATCCTGTTAGTAAAGGAAATGAATTGGCTGATTACTTTGCTAAAAGAGCTGCTCATAATAATGTTCCAGTTTCTCTTTTCCAACAGAGTTCGGAGTCGGTTCTAGATAACCAGATGATTTCTTTACAGAGCTCAGCAACGGATCTTGAGAAGAAGAAATGGTCCAAGGAAGGCTCCTTGATTGAAGGTGTTTGGACCCACCGTCAGACTAATAAGCCTTTTCTTCCGAAAGCTTCCTTTCCAGGAATGGCGAAAATAGCCCACGGACTGGACCATGCGGGAAGAGATGCTATGATTCAGGATGTTGAGAAGCATTGGGAAGCAGTAGGGTTTTCTAGTTATGCAGATCAATTCTGTAAGAGATGTGCGCTGTGCCAAAGGTTTAATGTGGGAAAAGGCACGCAGGTAAGTCCCGCCGTTACCCCGAATCCAATGGGACCATTTGAGCATCTCCAAATGGATTTCATCAATTAACGCCTCAAAGGGATATCGGTACTGTTTAGTAATTGTCGATGTGTTCTCCGATGGGTAGAAGCATTCCCTTCTAAGCATAATGATGCCAAAACTGTGGCTAAAGCGTTAATAAAGGAAATTATCCACGATGGGGTATACCTCAGAAACTGCAGACTGATAATGGGACTCATTTTGTGAATTCAGTCATAAATGAACTAACCACATGGCTCCAAATTAATGTTCACCACTACTGTACGTATCACCCACAGAGTGGAGGTATAGTTGAAAGATGCAATGGCACTTTGAAGTCAAAATTAGCAAAAATTTGTGAGCAGACAAATCTTTCCTGGCCTGATGCCCTTCCACTGGCACTGATGGGGCTACGAGGGCGGACACACTGACAATTGGGGCTATCGCCGTTTGAGATTCTTACCGGTAGATCCATGCCAGTTGGTATGGTTATAGGGAATGTGAACCTACATACTGTGGACAATGATCTTCTCTCTAGTCTTTCAGGTCTCCGAGCCTCTCTGAAGGAGGTCCATGAACAAGTGAAGCAAGCCTGGAGATCCACCCCTCCCTCTGAGGATTCGCCTATCCCATTAAGAACCTGGATCCTGGTTCGTGACACCCGCAGGAAACACTGGCACCAACCCAGGTGGCGAGGACCGTTCAAGTTCTTCTGTCAACCCCTCACGCTGTGAAAGTTGAAGGACTACCTGCCTGGATCCACGCATCTCATTGTAAAAGATGGCACCATTCCTCTGTCTTTTGATCCTTTTCCGTTTTGTTCTATCTATCCCTGTTCGCACCGAGAACCACAAGGATTCCGCGTTCTTCAGGGTACTACTCATTCTTTTACCCTGGACTTTTGTTCTGTTGCGTCCTGTACTGGTTCTCCACGTGATTGGACTTCCTCACAAAAATACGTTTGTGTCCCAGAATGTAGCTCATGGAGCGCGTGTTCGCTAACACCGAAACCAGGACTGGGGTATAACCCTAGACAAGCTACGCAACATGGTCTAAAGACTCGTTTTTCAATTATAAAAGGACACCCGTATGCTGAAACCTGTAAAGGCAATAATCCTATTTTATGCAATCTTTTAGTAGTTACTATTAAGAATGCTTCTTTACATGATTCTGGCATCTACATTCTTGGTGCCTATGTCTCTGGTACAGATCTGTTGGGAAAGTTCAAGATTGAGGTGTACTCCAATTCCCCACCTCTTCCTCTTTATCTTCTCCTGTTAACGCTTCTTCTTCTTCCAATACTACTTCTCCATTCTCCTCTCTGTCCGTCCTTTCCATAGAATCCACCTTCGAGGTTGAAACTGGGTACGGTGATCGGAACCGTTGGCTGCAATGGGTCCTGTATTCAGCTCGTCAGCTCAATCAATCCGACTGTTATGTGTGTGCCACTGCTCGTCCCCATCTCGCAACCACCCCTTCCCTTTGTCCCATAACTCCTCCAACTCTCTTCCTTGCTTACTTTCCCTTTTTAATACTCCTTCCATTTCTCGAATTCCTCCTGCTCCCTCTCTTCTGTCTTTTCCCTCCTTCTCCATTCTTGGTTCACCTCTATGTTTGGCTCCTGGGGGCAATGGTTCAGATCTATTTTTGTCTCCCTTGCTGTTGGAGTTGTTCTACTCCTTCTTGCCTCTTGCTGCTTACTTCCTCTTGTCCACTGTCTAATTGCTCATGTGTTCCATTCTGCTCTATCTAAAGCTTACCTCCTACGTCAAGAACAGGTTCTTCTTCTGGCCCCTGAAAGTGATTCCGAAGTTTGACCTGCCAGATTCCTTTTTCTGCTCAAAGGGGTCGAGTGTGGAATGGAAAAATACAGCTTGTCCCTGTGACATGTAGCAGTTACAAAATGTGTATGTGACATTTCTATGTATACCCTTGTATGAGGTACAGAGTGTACTGGGTGAGCAGGTCAAAGGAATCTGCCCAGCAACAAGTCTGTTATTATAGTTCCTGTTTGTCTTAGAATCTGCCCTAACCAGTTTTTATTATAGTTCCTGTTTTAAAGCTCCAAATAAGTAACTTCTTCTTTTTATTTTTCAGCAGTAAGAAATATGTACCGCCTCTATTTTTGGTATAATAATGTCATTTTGCTCAACTCTGTAAGCTATAAAAGAGCAAAGAATTTCCTGTACGAGGGCTTCTCTAGTCTAGGTGCAATAAAGTGTATATTACTGATTAATTTTATCTGGTGTGAGACTCCTACTCTGTCCGGGAAATAATGAAGAGAAAGAGAAAAATCGTCGACACTGTTCATCAGATGAGGGTGCTAAAGGTCTCATCGTATCTTCAGCCACGCCACTGTAGCGTCACTAAATTCATTCCAGAGTATTTTCTGCGAATACCATTTTCTGTGTTTTAATTGCACTTCCTTTATTTAGTATAAATATTACCCTTTCATTCAATTTTTCAGCCTGACTGTGCGTCTCCTGAAAGATTTCAAACAACTGCGCTATGTCGGTGAAATTAACAGTTGTGTCCTTAAGGCTTTCCATCTCAGTCATAAGCTCAGAAAGTCGATCTTGCCTTTTCATTACGCCTTTATAGTTCACTAAGCAATTTTCTCTGGCTTTCAATCCGTCCTCAGATCACTCCCGGTAACTTTACTTGAGCTATGATTGGACACTGACATGTTCACTGCCGCGCATACCCAGACACGCCTCTACTTAGCAACAGTTTATGTCACAATCGAGACACTCCAATAATACAGTTGGCTTCCTTTCAGGCAGGCGTCTCAGTCCCTGCTGGCTATGGGAATAATTCCAAACACAAACCACAAACGGACTCAGTTAACACACTGGATTGCAGATTATAGCAAGAAAGTTCTATCTCATAATAATATACAGGGGCTAGAAGACTATATCATATTCTAATAGCCATACATGAAAATTATATTCTTTCTACTTAAGCAAACACTAATATGAGTGATGAAGCTTTAACTTTGTAAGATTGGCTCTTACATTAGGTATTAAATTCAAAGAGATAAATGGCCTATTAGTGATTCTCATTTTGTAAAATACAGTTCCAATGATATATTAGTTTCTTCAAATTTAAAAAAAGATCAAAATAATATTGCTCAATCTCAAGGACTCAGACACCATCTCTACAATATATAAAATCATTTTACAATCCCTTCCTTTCAGGGATCCAAGAGGACACTGGGAAAAAGATCTCTCACTCAACATATCAGAAAAGGAGTGGAAAGTAGCAATGCAGAGAATTCACTCGAGCTCCATATGCACAAAGCATACAATTATACAACTCATAATTATATATCGAGCACATCTGTCTCGACTAAAACTCTCCAAAATGTATCCAGGGCATGATCCAACCTGCGAACGTTGCAACCAAGTCCCAGCCTCACTAAGTCACATGTTCTGGGCCTGCACCAAATTAGCATTATTCTGGACAGAAATTTTCAGATAGCCTTGGACTCACAATCCCTCCTAACCCATTAACAGCTGTGTTTGGGGTTCTTCCAGAGGGGCTTAAAGTGGAGAAAGACAAACAAATTGTGATTGCATTCACTACACTGTTGGCACGCAGACTTATTCTGCTAAACTGGAAGAACACAAACTCTCCTCTTTTAAGTCAGTGGGAAACCGATGTGTTATATTGTTTGAAATTGGAACAAATCAAATACTCATTTAGAGGATCCGTACAGACTTTTTTCAAAAGATGGCAGGATCTAATCAGTAATATTTTAAAATAAGCTCTTAAAGCACAGAGGAAGCAATTATTTCTGTATTTCTTTGTCTTCTGCATTCATCTCTATTGGCTTATCAAACTTATTATTTTAGGTATGTTTACAAGCCTTAAATTTTACTCTGTTTGCCTTGCTCTCTCTCTCAGGGGTGGGGGCCGAATTGTTCTTAATTTTACTTTTTGTAAAAATTGATTGATTTGTATGGAATGATTGCAATAAAATTAATAAAATTTCAAAAAAAAAAAAAAAGAATAAATAAATAATGGCAAGTGATATTTGTCAAATCTGTTCATTTGGTAACTTTTGATTTGTAAATTCCTCTGATCATATCTCAAGTTTTGCATGTTCTGAAGATATAAGATCTTCTTGTTTATGATTAATAAAAGTAAACTTATCTGTATATCTGTCTGAGTATCTGTCCAATCGGATTGTCTCTGTCCTTCTACCAGATGGAGTCTCACAGATGTTTATAGTAAAAAATGCATTTGGATTTTTCATTCCAACAGATGGTACAGAAAAAAACATGAAAACTGCTTTTATGAATGACATACTGAATCAATATCATCCAGCTCATGCATAACTACAGCACCATACATCACCACTGGTCTTGAACAGCATTTGTACACCAGCGGTTTTTTGACAGAATTTAAGGTTGGGAGTTAGTGAGAATACTGTGTACAATGCCTGCCTGTAAACCTCCATTATGAATCTGTTGGCACACAACTGCTGGTCTAAACCTGTGGTGATTTGTGGGACTTCGGCTCTGCAAATAAAACATCTCTACCAAATGGCATATAGCATAGATTTAGGCATTGCATTTATCACTCCACCAGATGGCACATCACAAACAGTTGAAGTAATGCATTGTACTACTGTATTACAAATGTGTGTGGTATGCCATCTGTTTCAAAGACAAATGCAATGTATTTTATTACTATATACGTTTTAAAATACATTCCAAATGGATGGTGCACTGCAAATGTTAATGCTGAGATCTATGTTGATTAATTAGAATTCAACCCATTTAGACGTATAGCACAAATAGTTTCTTAATATAATAAGTAATAAAGTAATGTGTGAATATTGCATTCTTAAGTATATAGCAATAAATTTAGGTATTGAGGCCAATGAGTGTTGCTCGCCAGTCCGACTGTTTGTGTTCTGCTGTGTGTGAGTGTGTGGCCGTGTGTGTCCATGTGATGCATGCACAGAAAAATTTGCTGTGACGAGGTGGGTGGTCCCTGTGACTCGCGCCTGACCCCACTCATTCCATACTGTATTAGGGGATGTGCAGCTGCTAATAAATCCTGACATTAAACTTTATCATTCATACTTGTGGCACACTTGTTAAACACTTCTAGTTAAAAGCTACCAAATACCTAGAGGGGGGTATTTCATCTTATTCATCAGAAACTAACTTGCACAAATGGCATAGTATGTTGTAATTATGTGGAAGTAAGGCATATAAGCTAATTATGTGCTGCTAAGTCATAATAAATAGTAAGTGGTAACAATGAAAGTCATAATCTATACTAATAAAAGGCAAAGCCCTCACTGACTGACTGACTGACTGACTGACTCATCACTAATTCTCCAACTTCCCGTGTAGGTAGAAGGCTGAAATTTGGCAGGCTCATTCCTTACAGCTTCCTTACAAAAGTTGGGCAGGTTTCATTTCGAAATTCTACACGTAACAGTTATAACTGGAAGCTATTTTTCTCCATTTACTGTAATGGAGTTAAGCACGAAAGCCATGGGGGTGGAGTTTCGTGTGACATAATCACGCCTCCCACGTAATCACGTGAACTGACTGTCAACGCAGTGCGTAGAAAACCAGGAAGAGCTCCAAGACTGCCGCATACTGGATGTTTTTCCCTTTTCACACCATTCTTTGTGAACCTATATATATATATATATATATATATATATATATATAAACTCACCTAAAGCTGATAGAAGAGCAACTTTGACTGAAATAACCACTCGTTACAACCGAGGTATGCAGCAAAGCATTTGTGAAGCCACAACACGCACAACCTTGAGGTGGATGGGCTACAACAGCACAAGACCCCACCGAGTACCACTCATCTCCACTACAAATAGGAAAAAGAGGCTACAATTTGCACAAGATCACCAAAATTGGACAGTTGAAGACTGGAAAAATGTTGCCTGGTCTGATGAGTCTTGATTTCTGTTGAGACATTCAAATGGTCGAGTCAGAATTTGGTGTAAACAGAATGAGAACATGGATCCATCATGCCTTGTTACCACTGTGTAGGCTGGTGGTGGTTGTGTAATGGTGTGGGGGATGTTTTCTTGGCACACTTTCGGCCCCTTAGTGCCAATTGGGCATCGTTTAAATGCCACGGGCTACCTGAGCATTGTTTCTGACCATGTCCATCCCTTCATGACCACCATGTACCCATCCTCTGATGGCTACTTCCAGCAGGATAATGCACCATGTCACAAAGCTCGAATCATTTCAAATTGGTTTCTTGAACATGACAATGAGTTCACTGTACTAAAATGGCCCCCACAGTCACCAGATCTCAACCCAATAGAGCATCTTTGGGATGTGGTGGAATGGGAGCTTCGTGCCCTGGATGTGCATCCCACAAATCTCCATCAACTGCAAGATGCTATCCTATCAATATGGGCCAACATTTCTAAAGAATGCTTTCAGCTCCTTGTTGAATCAATGCCACGTAGAATTAAGGCAGTTCTGAAGGCGAAAGGGGGTCAAACACCGTTTTAGTATGGTGGTCCTAATAATCCTTTAGGTGAGTATATATATATATATATATATATGAGAACAACACTCATATCAATGACAAAACAATTACATTAACAATCATGTTACGTTATTTTTAAAATGTTTCCTTTTCTTTTCATAACTTCTTTAACACACTACTTCACCGCTGCGCAGCGCGGGTATTTTGCTAGTAATGTAATAATAACGATCTAGTGCTGGGGACCCGATATTACTACTAATAGACTTGGATTGAATGGTGCTGCTTCATTAACAATGTGTTACATTGTACAATTAACGCATTTAGGAGTGTGTGTGTTAACGTCGATTATTCAGCAGATGAATTTGTCACAGATTTGCGCCAATCGCCCAACTCAAGTGTTGCTTCTTGCTCGGCGCCTCTCTCTGTCATCTGTTCTTCACTTTTACATCAATTCAAAAAGACTCGACATCTTCAGATGGTCTGTCACTCGTGTCTTTTACTTTACCACGCCATCCCATAATAGTGCACTGACACTCTCTCGTCGATGTCTTCATCACTGATGTTCTCCATGATTGTTTCTCGGCGCTCTTTAAATCTCCCGAGTGTGCGCACATAACCGTGAACTGTCTCAGCCCGTCATGTGTTAACAACGGAGACTTTGATATCGCAGCACCGACTGAGCCTCGACTGTAAGCAGACGGCTATTCACGTGAGGCTCACTCCGCTAAGTCTTTGTGACACGCGCGCTTCACGGAATGCCCGACTGGTTTAAACCGGTGCTGCGCTTTGAGGTCAGCGTGAATGCGCACTGCAGGGAGGTGGGGGCTGAAGGCGGAGCTCAGGTTTGGTCCACAGCTGCGCACTGGCCGCACGTTAAAGAGTCAGGACGCGACTTTAAGGTTGTGAGATCGCAAGTCACTGACTTCAAGTTGAAAGACACAAATACAAACATGCGTTGTGATCTCAGATTGTGACATCTTATATCTGGAATATGTTGCAAAATTTATTTTGATTTTTTTGCTTTGCACTTCAGGGCCACAGTAGTTGGCTTCAGGGAGTTATGACAACATGGAAGGAAGTGAACTATACAAGCAGCCATAATACCCGGGGATATTTCAAAAAGGCTAATGCTGCTGATTGGAGCAAAGTAGGTGGAGGGTTATAGGGCTGAAAGCAAGAACCTGATTTGCTGAATTTGACTTTGATTGATAGCTTTTCTTACCCATAGGCTTGTCCTTTACCACCCCGGTTTTTCAATATCGACTTGGGCAGTGAGTGCCATCGATGTACAAAATATGTATTCATGTATGTATACTTATGATCAACACAAGTCATCTGCACGAGACCCTATCCCACCTCTGGCCATGTCCTAAAGTAAGGAGTACCTGATCAGGTGTAATGGAGGCTAATTAGCCTTTCATTTACTGTCATCCAGTATAAATGGTCTTTTCCTAATTTTCATTTGATTCTAAGGTTGTGGTATTTTCATGAACCAGAGACACAAATGGCCCTCTGGCTGACGTATCTTCAGTCTTTTCAATTCTCAATGGAGTACCATGAGGGCAGCACCCACCACTATGCAGACACCCTGTCCCAGAGACCCTGTGTGGAGAATGACTGCCAGTACTGCACTGGACTGGAAGAGTGGTAGAAGGAGCAGGCCAAGCAGTTGAAGGAGGAGGAACCTTGCTGCTCTGCCTGAAAATGAAAATGAGGGTGGTGCAAGTACCAAGAGACAAATCCAGAGTTGATAAAAATTAAGAGTTGGTTAGAGACAAGGTGGCACCAGAGAGCACTCTAGTAAAGTGGCTCTGCTCCATGTGGGACAGTCTGAGCATCAAGGAGGGTGTCATGAAATAGAGATGGTGAAAGATGGCAACTGGTGAGTGGCGATGGCAGATTGTAGCGTCCAAGGAGCTGCAGAGAGAGGTTCTGCAACACGTGTATGGAGCCCCAGGGGCAGGACACTTTGGAGTGTCAAGAACTTTTAAACATCTCCACAACACTTTTACTGGAGACACTGTCACTGGGATAGAGAGGATTTCTGTCATTGGTGTGACCCCTGCACAGACAAGAAGGACCCCCTGGGACAATCATTAGTACAGTTTTAGCAATAAAGTTTGGGAAACTCATGGAACAAGTAGGGACAGACATATTGGGTTGCTTCCCAAAATCTTGCAGAGGAAACCTTTTCGTGCTTTAGGCCATATATTACTTCACTAAGTGGGCAGAGGTGTATGCTTGCCAAATCAAGAGGCAGAGACCGTGACAAAGGGGCTAACTGAGGGCATCAATAATCATTTCAGAGTCCCAGCCGAACTTCATTGAGATCAGGGGCTCAGTTTTCAAAGCAAAGTGTTTCAGGCTATTTGTGCCCAGCTTGGAATTAAGGAAACCCATACCACACCCCAGTATCCACAAAGTAATGGATTGGCAAAGCAATTTATTTGCACCCTTACCATGCAGGTGGCCATTGTCACTGATAAAGACTGGCGGAACTGGGATCAAAATGTACCTTTAATTTTAATGGCGCATTGTTCTGCTGTGCTGGAGTCCACGGGTTGCATAACCACATTGTTTCTGTTAAGACGTAAATTTAGAACGTCCACTGCCATTGTGCTGGGCCTTCCCCCTAACAATGCATCTACACCATCAGACCTAGAAAATGCAAGCATCTGGTATGGCACAGAAGACACGTTATGATATTTGAGTCCAGGAGAGGCCCTTAGAGAGCGGGGATCGCATGTGGGTTTATTACCCTGAAAGAATTAAAGGCAAATACCCAAAGCTGGACTTTTCATAGGTGGGTCCTTGTTAGATTTTGGAGAGAGCTGGGGTGGTGGTGTACGGGGTGCAATTGCCACACCATGGAAAAAGTTAGTTTTTTTTTTCCATCAGGAAAGGAGCCTTAATTGGTAAAACCAATAGATGAGGCATCTACGAGTTCCCCAGCATCTCATTCCAGTGCTGTCTTGAGCCTCTCTGACCCAGATGACCTTCTGGCTGTTGCAGAGTCCAGAATCTCCTCCTCATCTGTTTCAGCTCCTAGACGATCAACATGGCACATCCACCTGCCCAGCCGTTATGAAGTTTTCATATTGCTGAGGGGGCAAGGAGCTGAGGGGGGAGCAGTGTAGTGACTGATTGGCTGTTGAGGCAGGTAGGCAGGTCCAGGGACAAGACTGAGAATAGCGTGATGTGCAAGAGAAGGGAGGACTCCTTAGAGAACCTTCAGGAAGACAAAGGAAGGTGGGCTGAGGCTGAGTGAGGTGGGAGTTAAATAGAAGCCCTCTTCTTCTCCTCCTTCATCCAAAACTAGCCCAATTTCCGCCAGCACTCTGTTGGCTAACAGTACTGGTGGCGGTCGTTGTTAACCCGGGGCTCGACCGATCCAGTATGGAAATCTGTATTGTTGTCCGCATGTTGATCTTGCAAAATTTTACACTGTATGCCCCTCCTTATGTAACCCTCCCCATTTATCTGGGCTTGGGACCAGCATGAAAAAACACTGGTTTCTATATCCCCTGTGGCTGGGTTACTGTACTGTCATTTAAATACAAAACATAATTTCTTATCCAGATGTAAATATGAGAAAGAGAAATGTCTGTCATCCATTTTGATATACAGAACATGTATATTAATTTAAGTATTGGTGGCCATTTTAATCAAAATGGGCTTCAGTCACCTTGATGGGAGTCTAACAGCTGGGAGCCTCAGAGAAAAAGGTGATAAATTACTGGCATGAACAAAGTACCAGCATGGTAATATAAAGAGCTTTAAATACTGATTTATGTGTTGTGCTTTATTGTCATTTTATTCCATTTGTAAATGAGTCTGTCTGATGTGAACTTCAGTGTTTGGTAAATAAATAAGAAATACTGACGTGAATTAATCTTTAGCAGGCCCTGTTACTGTATGTCTTCACTCTCTGAGCTCCTGTCTCACATTAACTGTTCACCCTCAGTGTCTCTTCAGATGTTCTCTCTGTGAGCTCTCAGCTTTCTCTTCAAATCTCCTCCTCCTCCTCTTCCTCCTCCTCCTCACTAAGCACAGAGAAACTTTCACTTTCGTTTCTTCACAAGTCACTTCCTTGTTTGTCTGATTGATTCTCATTGCCTGCCTCTCCTCAGACTGACGATGGCTGAAGCTCAGCTGTTTGTATCACAGGACGAGTTCAACTGCTCGGTGTGTCAGGACATCCTGAATGACCCAGTGTCACTGCATTGTGGTCACAGTTTCTGTCTGAATTGCCTCAAGGACTACTGGGATCAGAGCCAAGAGTGCAGATGTCCTCAGTGCAGACACATCTTCATGCTGAGACCTGAACTGCACATAAACACTCTGCTGAATGAAGTCATCAAGAAATTAAAGAAGACGGCACTCAGTTCTTCTCATCCTCCTCCATCTCAGAATTATGCTGGCCCTGGAGAAGTGGAGTGTGACATCTGTGCTGGGAAGAAGTTCAGAGCGGTGAAGTCCTGTCTGACCTGCATGGCCTCCTACTGTCAGACTCACCTGCAGCCTCACTATGAAGGAGATGCCCTGAAACACCACAAGCTGGTCGATCCTGATGGAAATCTAAAGGAGAAACTCTGTGAGAAACATCAGAAAAGTCTGGAGTTATTTTGTAAAACTGATGAGATGTGCATCTGCTTGATGTGTGTGGTGACTGGACATAAAAATCATGAAATGGTGGAGCTGGAGATAGAAAAAGAAGAAAAAGAGGTGAGTGGAGTTTAGTATTAAAAGAAAATTATTTGAATAACACTGACTTAAGGAATTTCTAAATTTACTGTAACAGAGATATTTAGGCATCTATCTTATAAACCTGATTTTTTAAGTTCAGAGAATAGGTTCCTGGAGCCTGCCCTGGTGAGACTGAGTGTAAAGTATGAAAAGTCCAGGATGAGATCTCCAATATTGCCCATGAAGAGCTGAGTGCTCTCATTACACAAGGTGGAGTTTCTTTGTGCTCTGATCAGATTTTCTTTTTAACATCTAAGGCAGTGGTGAGCAAACTACAGCCTACAGACAGGAACTGGTCTTTCATGAATTAATATGATATAGACTGAATAGAGGTGACCTTTTAGTACTGGTGTGCTGAGGTAATGTTGCAAAGTTACTCAGCATGCCAACCTAACCCCATCATGTTTTCATATACAACAACCACTGAAACACATTAACTTGATCTTATATTAACATGTTTCCAGTACATTAAATAACTAGTCTAATCTTTGTTGATTTTTCAATATTTTTTGAACAAATACAAAAACTTTGTTTTGCAAAATTTTATTTCTGAACACATTACTTTGAATTTTAATTGTAAAATTGTCAAATGTATATGTTGTTAAGACAGAAAGTCCAATAGTTTGAAGAAGAAAATAAAATAATCAAACATAAAACACATTATTAAAATTAGGAGTAAGTATGAGTATGAGTAATCATTGATTATTATTGACCTGAGACATTAATCAATTATGGTGACCCTTGTCCTTTCTTCTCCTGAGGTAATTGTTCAATATCAGGTGTGTATTTGGTGACTTTCAGCGTCACACAGGTGTCTGAATGCACAGGAACAGGCAACTTCTCTGTGGACTCAAAACTGATTTCATGTGTCAGAAAATGTATAAGGTTAGTTTCACTTCATACATGTCCTGAATACACGGGAGGTCCTAGCCGGTTTGGTGCCCTGGGTGAACACCCCTTTGGCACCACCCCAGCACCCCCTCGACGCCCAAGGTGTGTTCTAATAAACACTGAACAAAATCAATGCAATAAAACAAACTATTGGAAATGTAATGTCTAACAGAGACAAAATCAAATTTTACATTTATACAGCACCAAAATATTTCGTTATAATGTAAAGAATTTTCACTTTAGTACCATCTCCAGTCATCAATTCACCAGGTCACTAACAACTACATAAACCTTTTTTTCTCAGAGCTGCAGTCAGATTATTATTTCGGGTTAACTTTCCCTGCCTACCACTCTCCACTAGGTGAGTCAATTGCATTAGTAAGTTAGCACACAAATATATATATCCATACAAAAACACTCTTACTAACTCAAATCATTTTATCAACATGTTCAAAATCTAATTGACGATGTTTTACCGTTTTAAAGCCTGTAATGTGCACTCCATTTATGGTGAATTTACTAACCTGTGATAAAGAGCACACGCATTGAGCTGGCATCAGCTTCACACAGGAGGATTTATTCTTCCTGTTTGCTGTACGCTGCTCTATGCTGCTTGCGCAAGGAGCGCCCATCTAATGACTTGGAGGTGGAAGAGCACTTAACTCATCTAAACCATGGTGAAATCAAAAGAAATCCTTAAAATAAATAAACAGGTTGAATAGGGGTGCTTCTTTTCTCTCTGTCTCGTTTTCTTATTTCTAAGTTTATAATTTTTTTTTCAGCTTTCTACACCACACCAGTGTCTACTGTCTGTCTACTGTTTACTATCATAGCCAAGTGGCTAACAAAACATAAACAGAAGTTTTCCCTATCCCTACTAATTAATGTTATCTTGTTTCAGGATACATGTCATGCATAATACCTGCCATTATCCAATGACGCATCTGCTTACCTTTATCTTTTGCTCGTTTCTCCTCCTCTTCTTTTCTCTTTTTTCTAAACTGAGCACCTGATGGCTTTGACCTTTTCTTGTCTATCTTCCATCTGTGTTAATTTTGCACTCCAGTATCAACACCCATCCCCCAACCCGAGAATTACCACAACGTAAACTAATTGACCTACGCCTTAGTGCACAGATTCAGTTTGTATAGGGTGTTTCTTCTGTGATTTTGCACAACCCAGGAAAAATTCATTGTGTCATAATGGGCTTGGATTGACAATATTATGAATGAAATGTGCTTTATTTGGAAGCACCCCGCCTCCCTCCTCTTTCGACAGGTTGTGTGTGAGACTTCAGCACAGCAACACCAGCAAGCAGGCACACTGAGGGCCCTCGCGCTCAGTTCCCACATATATGGGTGTGATAGAATTTAGAAAACACATCGGTGCAAATTATAAGTCTATATCATAATGTCTGGTGCTTTTGTGTTTGTTTATTTGTTTTAATTTTGTTTTATTTTGCGAGCTGGTTATTAGATCATGCTGCTCCAGCCAGCCAGCCAGCCAGAGAATCCACCACCAGCCCGCCCCTCTCCTCCCTGTGCGGCAAGCAGCAGGCGCACCTCACAAATGGAGGGCGCCCTTACTCCCCGCAAATGGGAAGTAGAAAACTGATCGGTGCCCATGCAATCCCAAAAATGCACTGGCATGATGCCGGGGCAGCATGAGCGCGTGAAAAAAAAAATGACTATGTCCATAATGCCGCCCCCACCACGATACCACCCTGGGCAACGGCCCATGTCTCCCATATCAAAAACCGCCACTGCCTGAATAGGCTCATTGAGTAAGACAAAGGAAGGGGGAGGTGTGGGTAGATGTAACAGTCACACCTTTTTAACAGCTCCTCCTACCTTCATAGAGTGGGTCGCTAAGAGTGGGCCACCTGGTGGAGGTGTAAATTAGGCCTGATTTTCCAGGGGATGGATGAAAGGGCAGCATGATAAACTGAAGACAGGTTATGCCTAAGACTTCCACCTCTGTTGAGTGAGGGGTTGTTGATTTGCACATGCAAAGCTTCCCTCACCCCTCTCTCAAACCACTTGTCTTCTCTATCCAATATCTGGATGTTAATGTCCTCAAATGAGTGTCCTTTGTCCTTCACACATGTGTGAATGAGACGTAGGTCAGTGGAATGGTGAGGATGCAAGGAGTATAGTTGGCGAAGGTGGATGAGTTTAAATACTTGGGGTCAACAGTATAGAGTAATGGGGATTGTGGAAGAGAGGTGAAGAAGAGAGTGCAGGCAGGGCGGAGAAGAGTGTCAGGAGTGGTTAGTGACACACGGGAATCAGCAGGAGTGAAAGGTAAGGTCTACAGGACGGTAGTGAGACCAGCTATGTTACAATATATGGGTTGGAGACGGTGGCACTGACCAGAAAGCAGGAGACAGAGCTGGAGGTGGCAGAGTTAAAGATGTTAAGATTTGCACTGGGTGTGATGAGAATGAATAGGATTAGAAACGAGGACATCAGAGGGTCAGCTCACATTGGACGGTTTGGAGACAAAGGCAGAGAGGTGAGATTGCATTGGTTTGGACATTTGCAGAGGAGAGATGCTGGGTATACTGGGAGAAGGATTAAGGATAGAGCAGCCAGAGAAGAAGAAAAGATGAAGGCCAAATAAAAGGTTTATGGATGTGGTGAGAGAGGACATGAAGGTGATGGGTGTGACAGAGCAAGATGACAAGGACAGAAAGATATGGAAGAAGATGATCCACTGTGGCAACCCCTAACAGGAGCAGCTGAAAAAAGAAGAAGATATTTTAATTCATTTTGGGACCCCTGAAGACCAGGTTAGCCTTTGCATAAGTCCGTTTGTAAAGGAAGCTAAAAATATTTTTAGTAAATTATTATTTTATTTCTGTTATTGTTTTCATATACTTTAACAGTTTTGTTAAGTTTTAGTTTTCATTTCAGTTTTTAATTTTAATTTCATTTAATATATATTCATATAATAATCATGCTTCTGTTCAATTAAAAATTCAGTTTTTTTTTAGATCAATTCTCTCAGCATGCAGTTGGAAATCATTCTACGTGCCACACTTGGCATGCGTGCTGTAAGTTGCTAACATCTGACAGACTCTGAGCTTTCACAACTTGGTTAAACAGCACCAGTCCAGCAGGTGAGTAAATAACTTGTTAGAGGCATCAGTTTGAGCATCTAAGCCGATTTTAATATCACCCATCATTACTGCACAATCACAATGTATAGTAAGCATAGATATTAATACACTTGATCTAATCTAATTTAAAAGGAAGCTATTTTCAGTCCACCATTTGGTGCTTCATCAAATAAGGGACTCTAATATTAAAAGAGCTCGGCTCACAGGTGAACACATGTTTAGCAACCAACTTCTTAAACAACAATGAAGTCTGTGACGTGCCCTGATATTCTTCAGTTTAATATAAATCAGTTCACTAATATCAGTACCTAATTCTTTTTTAATTTTTTTTCTTTATTTCGCCTTATACAATTTCTCATTTTAGGAATTTGTTAGCTTTCGCATACCCCTTGTGGTCAGAGCACAGGGTCAGCCACTGTACAGCACCCCTGGAGCAATTGCAGGTTAAGGGCCTTGCTCAAGGGCCCAGCAGAGTAGGATCTCCTTTGGCAGTGGTGGGGATTCAAACCGGTAACCATCAGGATACCAGTGCAGATCCTTAGCCTCAGAGCCACCACTCCGCCTTTGTCTAACACTTGATTTGGATTATTTTATATAAATTAATTCCTCATTTGGCCCTGAAGACAGGCATCCAATTGTAGGACAGGATGACATTACATAGTTAGATACTAATTTTCTTAAGCTTCCACTGCCTGCCCCTCTTTTATTCACTCGTAACTTCATCTCAGATGTCAGTTTACTTCACCAGGACTCTCCTTGACAGTTTTGAGAGACATCTAATCAGTCTGATCAAACACAGCAAATGACACCCAGCAATGTCTCAGTGTGGCACTCTTTCTCACTTTGTGATTGAAGAAGGAGCCAAAACTCAACCCCTTTCAAACTTGAAGGACAACACTTAGCAGCAATTAGCAGCAAAAATGGTGAATTTCTGAGCATCCAAGACACCTACAGCAACAAGTCCACTCCTTCCTTTATAACCCTTTGCAAGCACTAGAACTCTGATCTCTGTCCCTGGATTAGCTTCTGCCCTGTAGTAAGACCCTTATTGTTTCTTTTACAAAGAATGGAATGATCTCTTCTACTCCAAAGGGAAACACAGTGACAGCCTGTAAGAAATGAAGACTATCTGTAATGGAGTTGGAAGTGAGTGCTACATTCAGTCCAGCCTGGTAAATTAAAGCAAGGTGCACAGCAAAGAGAGACCACATATAACACTTCTCTGTATAATTAGATAGATAGATAGATAGATAGATAGATAGATAGATAGATAGATAGATAGATAGATAGATAGATAGATAGATAGATAGATAGATAGATAGATAGATAGATAGATAGATAGATAGATAGATATTACTGAAGTAGGGAAGCAGTTGTACATTTTTATGCCACTAAAAGATAACCAGTAAGTGTGAAATCTCAAAGATTGTAAACTGCAGTACAACTCACAGCCACAAGGAGAAAAGACGAAGAGACAGAAATGAATCTGTTAGGAGAAAGACAAAGCAAACTGATTGTTCTTCCATGTGTGACAGAGGAAGCTCTCCATGGATACAACAATCTGGACAAAGCATCACCTCCACCTGAGTGACCATAAACCAAGTCAGGAGTTCATCTGCTCGGAGTCTGAGAACTTCTGACTGTAACTTGGTAGTTAAGGTAAAGCCACTGGATGAATTCTGGTAACTGACATCACCACAACTGTGAAGGAGAAAACTTTATCTGTTGTAAGGGTCTCATCATAAATTCAGTAAGAATACTAAAGTGGGCTTGTATCATTTAAGAACAGCATTGTGCACACACACACACACACACAGACACAGACACACAGAGGAACTGTAAGTGAGTGCCGTCACAGTCCATCCATCCATCTATCCATTATCCACCGCTTATCCAAGGTTGGGTCGCAGGGGCAGCAGCCTAAGCAGGGAAGTCAAGACCTTGCGCTTCCCAGCCACTTCCTCCAGCTCCTCTGGGAGGACCCTGAGGCGTTCCCAGGCCAGCCGGGAGATATAATCCCTCAATCGTGTCATGGGTCTGCCCCGTGGCCTTCTCCCAGTGGGGCATGCCTGGAACACCTCCTCAGGGAGGCGTCCAGGGGGCATCCTAACCAGATGCCTGAACCACCCCAACTGACTCCTCTCAATGCGGAGGAGCAGCAACTCTACTCCAAGTCTCTCCCGGATAACTGAACTCCTTACCCTATCTCTAAGGGAAAATCCAGCCACCCTGCGGAGAAAACTCATTTCGACTACTTGTATCCGCGATCTTGCTCTTTCGGTCACTAGCCAAAGCTCGTGGCAATAGATGAAGGTAAGAACGTAGATCAAATGGTAAATCGACAGCCTCGCCTTTTGGCTCAACTCTCTCTTCACCGCGATGGACCGTTGCTGAGCCTGCATTACTGAGGATGCCGCACCGATCCATCTGTCGACCTCCCACTCCATTCTTCCCTCACTCATGAACAAGACCCCGAGACACTTGAACTCCTTCACTCGAGGAAGTAATGTGTTCCCAACCCGGAGAGAGCATTCCACTCTTTTCCAGCTGGGAACCATGGCCTCGGATTTAGAGGTGCTGAGTCTCATCCCCGCTGCTTCACACTCGTCTGCGAACCACTCCAGTGAGAGCTGGAGGCCACTGTCCGATGAAGCCAACAGAACCACTTCATCCGCAAATAGCAAAATACCATCGGAGTGTTGGCTTTAAAAACTTGATCTTGTACCTCTGAACTGATTCATCTAACCTTCTGTAAGACCAGAACTGTTATGTGCCAGTTACTTCAGCTGACAATGTTTAACCAGACAGGGGTGTCAATTACAGCAATGTTCTTATGAGATGGAGATGTGAAGGATGTCACTACTCACATTACAGTAACACAGTCTCTTAAAAGAAAACAGCCTGTCCTGCCCTTTCTTCTATAGTTGCTTTGTGTTCTGAGGCCAGTCCAACCTGTCATTGATGTGGACCACCAAGTACTATTAGGAGGGGGAAATTAAGAAAAAATGGGTCTTTGTCCTAAATAATATGAAGGGCACTATATACATTCAGTCTGAGGTGCAAAGAATGAAGAGTAAAGCAGACAGGCCTGTTCCTTGTGCTGCTCCAGTGTTGCTCACACAATACTTGAGTCTGCCTGACAGATAGTCCATCATCAGGGGCATAATGCAGTGCGTAGAATTCACACTAAAATATGGCGTTAGGACAAAAGTGGAAATGTGCATACGCACAAAAAAATCCAGATGCATAAAACTCTGCTTTTGCCAACTTCCACGTTCTTCCGCTCCATAAATCCCAGCCAGCGTGTAAAGTAACGCACATGCAAAAGCCTGTTGCCACTCCCTAACTCCTCACAGAATTACGCCTCTTTGAATATGCAAATCAATATAAATAGCCCTTAAGCTCAGCGTTCTGTGAAAAAGCAATGGCAAAAGCACGGGGGAAATAGAAGAATTTCAGCAAATACCAAGTGGAGGAAAGGAAAAACACATCTCTATTACTTGCCCAAAAAGTTTGGACATGTCATTGTTGTTATTGTTTAGCAGACAATAACCTGGTTCTGCTTCAGCCTAACTACTAATTTCCCCTTGGGATTAATAAAGTATCTATCTATCTATCTATCTATCTATCTATCTATCTATCTATCTATCTATCTATCTATCTATCTATCTATCTATCTATCTATCTATCTATCTATCTATCTATCTATCTATCTATCTATCTATCTACAAACCAAGAGTGAGGGAGCTACCTACAACCACACGCTCATTCAGGAAGTGGTCCCCTGAGGCAGAGCAAGCTCTGAGAGACTGCTTTGGAACTACGGACTGGGATATCCTGCAGGGGTCACATAGTGAGAGCATTGAGGAGGTTGTTGACTGCACAACTGATTACATCAACTTCTGTATGGACATTGTATTTCCAGTAAGAACAGTACGCTGCTATGCTAACAACAAGCCATGGATTACAAGTGACATCAAGGGCCTTTTGAACCAGAAGAAAAGGGCTTTTAAAGGTGGTGATCAGCATGAGCTCAAGCGCATGCAGAAGGAACTCCGAGTCCAGCTCAGAGCGGCGAAGGAGCAGTAAAGGAGAAAGCTGGAGCAGAAGTTGCAGAATAACAGCATGAAGGAAGTGTGGAATGGGATGAAGATCATCACTGGCTGCAGCTCGAAGTGGGGTGCCACCATCGAGAGAGACTTGGAGAGAGCAAACCAAATGAACAACTTCTTTAACAGGTTTGACCACCCTAACCCATTCTCACATTGGAGTACTGCACCCTCCACCCATCCTTCTGCTGATACCAGCATAGGAGAGACATCCTTACCCACAATTACAGCAGCCCAGGTGAACAGAGAGTTGAGGAGACTTCGTGCCAGCAAAGCAGTGGGTCCAGATGGAGTATCGCCATGACTGCTGAAGGCCTGTGCATTGGAACTGGGGAGTCCTCTACAGCCTTAGGCTGGAACAGGGGAGAGTCCCGAGACTTTGGAAAACATCTTGCATCACCCCAGTCCCAAAGGTATCATGTCCTAGTGAGCTGAATGACTTCCGGCCTGTTAATCTGACATCACATGTGATGAAGACCATGGTGCAGCTGCTGCTTCATCACCTGAGGCCACAGGTCCGCCACGCCCTCGACCCTCTGCAGTTCGCATACCAGGAGAAGGTGGGAGCGGAGGATGCCATCATCTGTATGCTACACCGGTCCCTCTCCCACTTGGACAGAGCAGTGGGTCCAGATGGAGTATCGCCATGACTGCTGAAGGCCTGTGCGTTGGAGCTGGGGAGTCCTCTACAGCCTGAGGCTGGAACAGGGGAGAGTCCCGAGACTTTGGAAAACATCTTGCATCACCCCGGTCCCAAAGGTATCATGTCCTAGTTAGCTGAATGACTTCCGGCCTGTTGCTCTGACATCACATGTGATGAAGACAATGGAGCTGCTGCTGCTTCACCACCTGAGGCCACAGGTCCTCCACGCCCTCGATCCTCTGCAGTTCGCATACCAGGAGAAGGTGGGAGCGGAGGATGCCATCATCTGTATGCTACACCGATCCCTCTCCCACTTGGACAGAGCAGTGGGTCCAGATGGAGTATCGCCATGACTGCTGAAGGCCTGTGCGTTGGAGCTGGGGAGTCCTCTACAGCCTGAGGCTGGAACAGGGGAGAGTCCCGAGACTTTGGAAAACATCTTGCATCACCCCGGTCCCAAAGGTATCATGTCCTAGTTAGCTGAATGACTTCCGGCCTGTTGCTCTGACATCACATGTGATGAAGACAATGGAGCTGCTGCTGCTTCACCACCTGAGGCCACAGGTCCTCCACGCCCTCGATCCTCTGCAGTTCGCATACCAGGAGAAGGTGGGAGCGGAGGATGCCATCATCTGTATGCTACACCGATCCCTCTCCCACTTGGACAGAGACAGTGGTGCTTTAAGAATTATGTTTCTTGACTTCTCTAGCGCCTTCAACACCATCCAACCTCTGCTCCTTAGGGACAAGCTGACAGAGATGGGAGTAGATTCACACCTAGTGTCATGGATCGTGGACTATCTCACAGACAGACCTCAGTATGTGCGTCTCAGGAACTGCAGGTCTGACATTGTGGTCAGCAACACAGGAGCACCGCAGGGGACTGTGCTTTCTCTGGTCCTGTTCAGTGGACTTCCAATACAACTCGGAGTCCTTCCACGTGCAAAAGTTCGCTGGCAACACTGCTATCGTGGGCTGCATCAGAAGAGGGCAGGAGGAGGAGTATAGGAAACTAATCAAGGATGGTGCGACTCAAACCACCTACACCTGAACACCAGCAAAACTAAGGAGCTAGTGATGGATTTTAGGAGACCCAGGCCCCTCCTGGACCCCGTAATCATCAGAGGTGACTGTGTGCTGAGGGTACAGACCTATAAATACCTGGGAGTGCAGCTGGATGACAAATTGGACTGGACTGCCAATACTGATGCTCTGTGCAAGAGAGAACAGATACTTCCTTAGAAGGCTGGCGTCCTTCAACTTCTTCAATAAGATGCTGCAGATGTTCTATCAGACGGTTGTGGCGAGTGCTCTATTCTACGCGGTGGTGTGCTGGGGAGGCAGCATAAAGAAGAGGGACAACCCACGCCTGGACAAACTGGTGAGGAAGGCAGGCTCTATTGTAGGTATGGAGCTGGACAGTTTGACATCCATGGCAGAGCGACGGGCTCTCAGCAGGCTCCTGTCAATCATGGAGAATCCACTGCAGCCACTGAACAGTATCATCTCTAGACAGAGGAGCAGCTTCAGTGACAGACTGCTGTCACCGTCCTGCTCCACTGAAAGACTGAGGAGATCATTCCTCCCCCTAACTATATGACTCTTCAGTTCCATCCAGGGGGGGTAAACGTTTACATTATACAAAGTTATTGTCTGTTTTACCTGCATTTTTATTACTCTTTAATTTAATATTGTTTATTTTTATCAGTATGCTGCTGCTGGAGTATGTGAATTTCCCCTTGGGATTAATAAAGTATCTATCTATCTATCTATCTATCTATCTATCTATCTATCTATCTATCTATCTATCTATCTATCTATCTATCTATCTATCTATCTATCTATCTATCTATCTATCTATCTATCTATCTACTATTTGTTGGTTTAAACAGTGATATAAACAACAAAAGGAAGTTGACTGAGTGGCCTAGCGTGTCAGAGAAACTCGAAATCTCAAGCTCACAAATTTGCACAGTGCCCAAAATAAAAAAAGAAGTTGTCAGATATCCATGTCGCCATGAAAAGGCGAGTCGTAGACCATTGTCTGAATGCCATATGAAAGCTTATTATGGTACAGAGAAAAAAATAAACAGGGACACAATGGGAAAAAAGCTTGAAATGTCAACTTTAATCTCGAAATTTCCACTTTAATCACAAAGTTTATTTTGTCATTAAAGTAGAACATCATATACTTCATCTTAAAATCGATTAATTTACTAGTTCCTTAAATCCCATTGTAACTAAAGTAGCACATTAAATGCTTTGTTTTTGTATGTGTTTTTCTATGTGCTCTATGTGTGTGACTCACTACATGCTTCTTAAACAGGCTTTCTCTTTCTCCGACAGGACACAGAATCCATTACATTCTTGAAATTACAGCTCTCTGAATAATTAAAATACTGAGATGTATACGTGATATCATTTTCATGATGATAGGAGTTAAAGCATGGGAACACGGTGGCGCAGTGATTGTTCCTGCCTCACGCAGGATGCTTGCTGAGCCGTGCGCGACCTTTGATGTAATAATTTATTGCAGCAGTAATGTCTCTTTCAATCTTACTAACCCCCAATTCTTGTCCTTCCTTTTCTTTCTCCAAATACCCAATCACCACACAAACAGCTCTGTAATAAACATTAAGCCATCTGTAAGCTTAGAACGGAGATTCTTCAAAACTTTTTTAGAACATTGAAATATCTTTGTAGTACAAGTTTAATTATTCTGTCCATCTATCCTTCATGTGTCGCACCAGCCCCAGCAAGAATACAACGCGAGGCAGGAACAATCTGTGAACGGAGGCCAGATCGTCGCTAGAGCTGTGACACCGTGTCCTCACATGTTTAATTATTAACGATATAGATTATTTAAATGAAGTTAAAGTTTTATCTGTATAATATAATAAACATATTTTGCTGCATTTCATCTTAAAATGATATCGTCATCATATGTAAATATGAGTTTTTTAAAGTTGTGCAATATTATAACTGTATGCAAGTTTACAGTGAGGTAATTGTTCTTATAAGTTCAAACAGTTCTATAAGGAGCACTTGATGGACTGATTGATTTCATTTAGAAATCTTGGGATGAAACTGTTTGTGAACCGTGAGGTCCACACAGCAAAGGCTCTAAAGTGTTTTTGGATGAGAGCAGTTCAAATAGCGAATGGCTGAGGCAGCGTTTGGTTGATGCTGTATACCGATAATTCTCTTTCCGATCAGCTGCTGTAGAGCTGTGATTCATGCTCAGATACAGTGATATAAATACTCTGAGTGGTGCAGTGAGAGTAATATGGAAAAAAATGATCCACTGTGGCAACCCCTAATGGGAGCAGCTGAAAGAAGAAGAAGGTGCAGTGAGAGTAACAATGCTAAAGCAGTTATTGTATTTAGAATAATTTGGCCATTCCGTGGACCATTATATTGTTACAGGTTAATTACAATCAAATGCCTTAAACTAATTAACAATATGCAGTTAATTTCAGTGTATTTATAAAGCCGTGTCTGGGATGTGCATCTAAAACACAAAGGGAAACCACACAGGAACAAAAGCACTGCTTTGATGCTGGGTGCCGCCAGATTTCAAAACCAAGCAGAGAACTTGTGTACACCAGAGATTGAGCTAGTGTGAAAATGTGCGTGGCTTTCCGTCAAGTTTAGGTTTTATACATCGTGATTTGAGCATGGAAACAGGCTTATGCAACATTTTTGTGCATACACACCGTTTATACATGAGGCCCCAAGACACCACAGGCTCACCCACCTGAAGATCTCTGAGCTGACCTCTTAATTGGAATGTCTGGGTGTTCTTAATACCATTTTTTGGTGGAGAATTCCTTTAAGTTTTCCCTTCTTACTGATTTCATCAGAATCACTTCTGTATTTCAGGAATTGAGTTAAAAAAATGACAACGGGAGAAAACGTCCTCACATGTCCGAGTCAGGATATCAAATGGCCTTGTAGATCCTATAACTACTGACATTACGTGTTTAAGTCCTCCTGGGACTTCAGGAGATTCTTCACCTACACACTCCAGTTTTGTTTTGTTTTTTGTGTGTGAAGTTCTGATTTCCCAGTCGTTGATGTGATGTCTTCTAAACATCAAGAACTAAGTCACACACGAGTGTGTCCTCAAACTGACTTCATTATTTGAAACACTCTGTAAGCCCAAGCTATATCTTGAATCAGTAAAATTAAATCTTTATTTTAATCTTTTGTATGATTCATATTTGTTGAATCAAATCTCTGTGTGTCTCCTACTGTGTCAAAGTGTGGCAGAAGAAGTACGTTATGTCATGAAATGTAAAAAATGAAATGTGTTGTAAAAATATCAGGACTCAGAAAGAGAAGAAGAAATCTGAATTCTGATCTGACCACGCATGTCCTCTTGTGTGTCCAAACAGAAACTGCTGGGGGCGACACTGAATGATATCAAGAGTAGACTTGAGGTGAGAGAGAAGACACTGAAGGAGATGAGGAGGATGATGGAGGAGATGAAGGTGAGTGGAATTAACATGCTGATGATGTGCAGAGACAGGAAAAGGGAGAAGGAGAGAAGACATGTTGTGGTGTCCTTCATAGCATTTAACAGTTGACATTATTACATGTTTATTCTTTAGAGACTCAGACAGCATCACCCTAAAGACGTCTGACATTCCATTGACTTCTTAAAGGGGATTTAACTCCCCCTAACAGTAACTCAAACTGAAGGTCAAGACTAACGTTCTGAATTAGATCAGTCATCATAACATTCCTTAATGGTGTCTTCTGTTTTTTTTTAATGTTTACTCTAAATTTGTATACATTTTTAGAATTCAAATAGTACAGAACATCAGGTACCCACTGACATAAAAAAGGTGGACTGGGATTCTTTTATTCAAACAGAACAAGTTTATGAGCTTGTAGGGTGGTGTTTTCGCTGTTAAAATTAATTTGTCCTTCTCCACTCAAAGCCCCTCAGGGAGCCCACTAATCACAGCTGTTAATGGGTATGGACTGATTGTGACCCCAAGACCTGTAACTCTTACAGGTTTGTGAATATTGAGCTGGAACTTCTTAGATGTTAATTGAAAAGGTCCTTTTTCCACTGCATCCCGGGATCTTTGAAGGGGAATTCTTTGAGATGTTTTTATATGTTGTTGAGATGCTGTCTGAGTCTTTAAGACTGATCAGGATTTCTTCTGAAACAAAAATGGGATAGAGATGTTGAAAACTGGGTAGGTTAATTTTAGCAAAATTTCTGATTTGAAAGAAGTGGAAAAATCCAGGATATGTTCCAAAGATTAAACACTGTGTTGGATGCAGAAGATTACAAAGTTAAATATGATGCAGAGGAGAAAGAGATAAAAGTTTCTCTGCCTTGAATTTCCATATTCTGAGTGAGTGACAGACAATTGGATTCTTGGTATATTGAAGAAAAATAGTATTTGCTGGGGCACAAAGCAGGGCTTTTAAGAAAAGAAGTATAGCAGGATTTAATTTTAAATACGCACCAGGCTTACCTCTTTTCTTTAAGGGTCAGTGTGCTCGTCAAGTTCTTCACCGAGTTGGTCTCCTCTCGCACTTTAAGATGAACACACACAGACAGAGACATACGCAGACACACAGACCCTCACCACACAAGTGCCGTATGAAAGACGTACACACAGCACGTTATTCTCACCACTTTAACACACACGAGTGCCATATGAATAACACAAGCACAGTCCGCTCTCCCCAGCACTCCGAGAGACTTACTTATCATAGGCACGAACAACGGGCGATGTCTCCGATATATCTCACACCTAAATATCACCTTTGGTCTCCAAGAGTATATTCAGACATACAAAGGCTCAACATCCCCGGCTATCAGCCATTTATCAGCAGTGAATGTTTGACTTTAACGCACTCTTCATTACTGGACTGAGCTCTTAGTCCGCAACTCAATAAACCTGGCAGCTTGGATCATATGGCACTTCACACTGCGCCAGGCGCTCTTCACAAATTACTTTATTACCTCAAACACTCTGGATATGAAGACAAAGTGTAGAAAGTTAAAAGCAGTGTGGTGTTTATTAAAGAGCAATTATACCAGTAGAGAAAATCATCAAACACACCGTGGAGAGCAAATTCTGGATATATACAGTCTTTAGAAAAAGCTTGCTAAAAAGTAAAAATGACAAGGATGAATGCTTCTGATCCAGCAATCGTAGTTGTTCATGTGATGCTTTGCTGAAGCTCACATGGAATGAACATTGCTGGTGCCCTCTCCTGACGTCGTTCTGTTCTCTTCAGATGAGGCAAACTTATTATAAAATTCTACCAGGGGTTTTGCAACATGTGATTGTTAGATATTCTGATTGGCTGGCTGTCAATATGATGAATGAATGTTCTCAAACTCTTCCATCAGTTTGAGAACATCCGTTTTCACAAGCAAAACAGTTTTTAATGTTTAAACAATCTCCCGTCTTAAGCTGTAAACCAATGTAGTTCTGGTGCCTTTCCTTTCACAGGTGATAAAATCATCAATACAGCTTGAGACATCTCCTGAATTCCTGCTCAGATGAAACGAATGATACTGTGACTCAGGAAAATAGATTTCCTTTGATGTTAACCGTCCATTCAAGTATTTAAGTTCAACTGTTGTTTTCTCTTGAGCAAAATAAAATTAAAATATAGACCAAAATGTACAGATTATTTGTACCCCACAACATGTAAATTCATCAATTTGTTTCAATTTCCAGGTCTTTGTAGCTTGAAGGTTATTAGAGAGAAAAGGTAAATTTGAAATAGGCCTATAATTATGAAGCATGTGTGGGTCTAGGTTTGACTTTTTAAGTAATGGTTTAATGACTGACACTTTTAGTGCGCCAGGAACTGGGCGATGCAATAATGAACTATCGATAATGTAAAGAATAGGTGCTGCAAGAACATCCATTGCACTTTGTACTAGTTTCGTTGGCACTGGATTTAGGGAACTAATAGTAAATTTAATTTTAGAAATTAAAGTCAAGACCTCCTGTTTTGTAAAAGGATTAAAATTTCTAAAGTGTTGAATGCAATGTGAGACAGGGTCTGCTAAGCTAGTGTGTGGTTTGCACTATGATGCTGAGATCTGGGATCTTATATTTTTAATATTCACATTGAAGAAGTTCATAAAGTCTGTACTGGAAATGTCTGTTGGTGTTTTGCACTGAAGATCTGATTTCCCATTTGTAAATTAAGCGACTGTTCTAAACAGTACCCGAGGATTTTATTATTGCTCTCTATTATTGTAGAAAGTAGTCTGAGCGAGCTTAAAGGAGAGCTTTTTCACACTCTCTGTCCATGTAATTTGAAAGACATGTAGCTTTGTTGTTCTCCATCTGTGCTCAAGTTTCCAGCACTCTAATTTAAGAGCTTGAGTGTTCTCATTAAACCAGGGAAAGTTTCTATGTGCTTTGATCACTATTGCTTTAAGGGGAGCCACTGCACCCAGAGCATCTCTCTAGGTCACATTATAATGTGATGTTAGCTGATCTAAAGTATTTTCCACAATTACACTCGACTTACTCAAAGTATCTAAATGAAGCAGAATTACAGTCTAGATGTCACATTGTCTTTGTTTTAATCTGTGAGTGTGTTGGTAAGGGCAGAACCAAATCAAATATAATTAAGTGGTGATCAGAAATAACTTTATTTAATGGAGTAATATTTAAATTTAGAACTTCAACTTTGTAAGTTATAATTAAATCTAATGTGTGGTTATGATAATGAGTTGGACCTTTAACAATCTGACAAAATCCTATTGAATTTAACAAATAAGTAAAACATTTTCTAAAAGTGTCAGTTTACACATCAAGGTGTACATTAAAATCCCCCATCAACACTACATGATCATAATTCATAGCCAAATCAGATTAAAGGTTGCTAAATTCAGTCATGAACAATGAATATGGCCCTCATGGTCTGTAGACTAGCACTCACTCACTCATCACTAATTCTCCAACTTCCCATGTAGGTAGAAGGCTGAAATTTGGCAGGCTTATTCCTTACAGCTTACTTACAAAAGTTAAGCAGGTTTCATTTAGAAATTCTACACGTGACGATCATAACAGTCGACAACGTCCACCATGTTGAACTTTCTTATTTATGGCCCCATCTTCACGAAATTTGGTAGACAGCTTCCCTGCGCTAACTGAAACCGATGTACGTACTTATTTCGGTGATACGACGCTACTGTCAGCCGCCATATTGAACTTTCCAACGTCACTAATTCTCCAACTTCCTGTGTAGGTAGAAGGCTGAAATTTGGCGGGCTCATTCCTTACAGCTTACTTACAAAGTTAATAAGTTTTCATTTTGAAATCCTACGTGTAACGGTCATAACGGTCGACAATGTCCGCCATGTTGAACTTTCTTATTTATGGCCCCATCTTCACAAAATTTGGTATGCGGCTTTCCTGCGTTAACCGAAACCAATGTACATACTTATTTCGGTGATATGACGCCATTGTCGGCTGCCATATTGAACTTTCCAATGGTCTTTGTTACTTATGGGCCCATCTTCAAGAAATTTGGTACGCAGGTTCCCAACGCTAACTGAATCCTACTTATGTACATATATACGTCCATAGCCTGTAGCTCGGTCACCGTGTGAGGCGGTGTTGGGTCCCCCATCCCAATGCCTCCCACATTGTTGGCTGCCTGCCTATATAAGGCCGTCCGTCGCTCCAGTCTCTACATTCCCTTACTTGCTTCACCTCAGGATTCACGTCTTCATTTAAATTACGGCTTCTTACCTGTTTTATTGTTTGTTTATTAGTATTAAATTTATTGTGTTGGTATTTTAGACTTACTTTACATTGTTCAGGTACCCATTTCCTTTATCGTTCCAACCGTACCCCCATTAACATGTCTATCGAGGTGATCACCATCGATCTAAGAACTGTCACTTACCGAGTGGTTTCCATGCCCAGAGATAGCACCTGCCTTTTCCATTCTCTTTGTTACATATTGCACGGCCATATCAGGCTCACTCTTAATATCCGGAGGAACATTGTGTCTTATGTATTGAATGACTGGGACAGGTTCAAGGTGTGGACTGATGACGGTACAGGAGATAATTATACTACACAGGAGCACCATAAGAGTGAAAGGCTTAAGCCCTTCACCTATGGTTCTGCATATAAGTTGATGGCTGCCGCTGAATTGTTCGGTTATCGCTTTCAAGTGTACCGAAATGGCCAAATATTTTACACCTTTCGACAACCGCCAATGCCTCTTAAACATCTTAGATTCACAGGTGATGATTTCAGTAGTGGATACTTTGATGTTTATGAATGTTTAAACTCTCAAAAGCTGGATGTGAAGTTATCGATGAAACCGGTTGTATGCGTACAACGCTTGACAGATGCAGAATGTCACTTCAACAAAACAAGTCCTGCAAATACTGTCGTAATTGGAAACTCAAACCGATTATGAGAGCAGCAATCCAAGCTGTGAGATTTGAGACAAGATTACTGTTCACATGACCAACTATACGTTGCATGCTTAAGAGTAAGATCAGTGCACAGCTTGGTCATGTTACAACCGGAGGGCCGAACTCACAATGTGGTATACAAAGAGATCCTTAACAAATAATTATTGGTATATTTTTCCCTCAGTTTAAAAAGGTTTAATTTTATTCTTAATAAAAATTTTAAGGCAGTACTTCGCTGCGAAGCGCAGGTATTTTGCTAGTAGACAATAAAGGGAAGTTGATCAAGTGACATAGAGTGTCGGAGAAACACGAAAGCTGAAGTTTCACAGTGCCGAAATAAAAAAGAAGTTGTCAGATATCCAAGTCACCGTCAATTTTAATCTCGAAATTTCCACTTTAATCACATAGTTTATTTTGTCATTAAAGTAGATCGTCTTAAACATCATCTTAAAATTGTTGAATTTACTAGTTTCTCAAATACCATTGTAACTAAAGTAGTACGTTAGTTCACTTTGTATTGTATTTGATCTTCTATGTGCTCTATATGTGTGAATCACTATGTGCTTCTTAAACTGGCTTTTTGAGATGTATATGTGATATCATTTTCATGATGATAGGAGTTAAAGCATGTTATTAAACATGGCAACATGGTGGCACAGAGGTAGTGACGAGCTGGCACCCCATCCAGAGACTGTTCCTGCCCCTGCAAGATGCTTTCTGTGCCGTGCACAACCTTTGATGAAATAATTTATTGAAGCAGTATTGTCTCTGTCAAACATATTAACCTCCAATTCCTGTCCTTCCTTTTCTTTCTCCAAATACCCAATCACCACATTATCAGCTCTGTAATAGACGTTAAGCCATCTGTAAGCTTAGAATGCAGATTCTTCAAAACTTTGAAGGAACATTGAAATATCTTTGTAGTATGTGTTTAATTATTTCATCCATCTATCCTTCCTATGTCACGCCAGTCCTAGCAAGTATACAGCATGAGACAGAAACAATCCCTGACCTAGCTAATGCTGCAACAACGTGTCCTCACATGTTTAATCATTAACAATATAGATTATTTAAATGATGTTAACGTTTTATCTATTTTATTTTATAAACGATTTTGTCATCATATGTAAATACGCGCTTTATAAAGTGGCTCAGGTTGTGCAATTTTATAACTGTATTGCAAGTTTACAGTGAGCTAATTGTACCTTATAAGTACTAACAGTTCTATAAGGAGCACTTGATGGACTGATTGAGTGCGTTTAGAGTTCTTGGGATGAAACTGTTGTGAACCGCGAGGTCAGTACAGGAAAGGCTCTGAAGCATTTGTCGTATGAGAGCAGTTCAAATAGACAACATGGCTGAGACAGTGTGTGCTTGATGCTGTAATACCGATAATTCTCTTTCCGATCAGCTGCTGTAGAGCTATCATTCACACTCAGATACAGGGATATAAATAGTCTGAGTGGTGCATTGAGAGGAACAATGCTAAAGCAGCTATGGTGTTTGTAATAGTTTGGCCATTCCGTGGACTGTTATATTGTTACATGTTAATTACAATCAGATGCCTTAAACTAATAAACAATATGTGGTTAATTTCAGCATATTTATAAAGCTGTGTCAGGGATGTGGATTTAAAAAAGAAAGGGAAACCACACTTGAATAAAAGCACTGCTTTGACGCTGGATGCTGGCAGTTTACAAAATCGAGCGGAGAACTTACTTAAGCCAAGCATTTAGCTGACAAGTTTAGGCTTAATACATAGCAATTTGAGCGTTGTGATGGACAGCCGGGTCCCATGCCCGGCCGGGACGCTCCTGTTGTTTATATTCCGGGGGAGCCACCATGGACACTTCAGTACCTTCCCCGGGACGCTTGGTGGCAGCCTCCATGGCAGACGGTGATTCCCCAACCACCTGCAGGGCTCCATGGGAGATGGAGTCCTCCGCAGCCTGGTTGGGTGCTCAGGTGGCTGCTAGGGGGAGCTGTAGGGACCCCGCAGCCTGGCTGCTTGAATTCTCAGCCCCACCCGGGGTGGGATATAAAAAGGGCCAGCCACCTCCACTCAAGGCCAGAATCGGGAGGAAGAGGACGAGGTTGCCTGGGAGGAGTGGTGGAACAGGAAAGTGTTTGGTTTTTGTGTATTTGGTGCTTTGGACTGTGTTTGGATTGTGTGGCACGGGGAAGGCGTGTCACACAGCTGAAGAAAAAAATAAAAAGCCCTTTGAGTGTGAACACGTGCCTCTGCGTAGTCTGTGCCGGGTCGGGCGCTATATAGCGCCTTTATCACAGCGTGTAAACAGGATTACGCAACATTTTTGTGATTATGCACCGTTTATACATGAGGACCCAGGTTTCTAGCCAGGAGTGAAGGGAATGCAATCTGCTATTAATCACATCCCAACTATATAACCTTGGTAAGTGGCCAGATACAATTAAATTTTGACATTTTATTTTTGCTTTGGTGCATAGAGAGATAAAGTTTCCCTTTAACACTTCAGATTGCTGTAAATAAATATCATTAATGCTGACATGCAGCAATAAGGTAGATGCTTCATCATCAGCAACCCAGTCCAAAGCAGCCTCTATGTCAGAAATCTAAGCACCTGCAATACATTTAACATTAACTGCTAGTTTAACATAGATTATATTTCTAACATTCTGTACAAAGGAATCGCAAATTATGAGGACATAATTACAAAAGAGATGGGGGAAGAAAATATGCAAAGCTTTCATTACATTAAATTAAATTAGAGGCCCATTAACAACACCTGCACTCTTTTTTTTAATATCTCTGTCTCACAGATTTGACAAGGTGACATCTCACAACACAGCCTCAAGAACAACTGTTACAAAGAAGTCTCTGCTCCAGAAATCCTCCTTTATTTTCATAAAATTACCTTCCAACACAGTTTTACTCCTCTATACACATTATTCACCTTCTACTTCTTCACTCCAGGTGTATTTTGTTTAATTCCACTCCTAACCCCAAGCTGAGCTGGAGATGCCCTTTTTAAAGGCAGACTTTTATAAAAACTCCCAGGTCAAATTAAGTCCTCACAAGACAGTAGAGCTGTCCCCAGCAGCTCCTCTCAATGGCTGTTAAGATTCTTCACAAGGATGCCTTTTATGATTGTGTATCCCATAAACTCCTGCAGTTTCTTTAATAGGAGCATCAGCAGAGTGATGATGTTATTCAGCGTAGTTGGGTGAATGTATTGCCTGGAAAGTGGTCTTCAACCTCCTTTTTTTTGCGATTAAACTACCACTAATAACTTCAACCAATGTGACTTGACTTGATTCTAAATCTTTCTCCTATCCAATCAGAACTTTGTTGAAAGAGAGCTGGAAGAAAATGAGAAGAGTTTCGTAGCTCTGATACGGTGCATTGAGGAAGCCCACAGGAAACTGACTGAAAGGATCAAAGAAGAAGAAAAGAGTGAAATGGAGAAGGCTGAAGGAGTCATGGAGCAACTGGAGAAGGAGATTGAGGAGCTGCAGAGGATAGAAGCTGAGCTGAAGGAGCTTTCAGAGACCAAGGACCATCTCCACTTCCTGCAGGTGAGCTTGACACTTCACAGGGAGTCTGATCAGACAGGGGTGCGTGGGACCTGAAAACATTTAGAGAGAAATTTAAAAAATCTGAGGAGTTTGTACAACAAAACAAGAACAGGACATTCAGCTCAACGCAGGTTGTCTATTCATATTTCCTTAACATCTCCAATACTCTGTTTACAAAAATCTCAGCTGCTACCTTTGTATGACAGGCAGATGAATCTACAGGTGTTTGGTTGGTGAAGTGAATTTTTATAGAATTTTAAAGACACCATCTAATAAAAGATGGTATCAACTCTTCTGCCAGGCCAACTCCTCTTGTCTCCATCCTTAAACCAATGAGATTCAAATCCTTCAGTATTTCCTCACAGCTCAGACCCCAAAGTCCAGTCTCATCTCTCTTCTCCCATCTTTCTCATGTCTTTTATCTCAAACTACACACATAAAAGTCCTGATGTCGACTGTGATGGATGTTGTAGCCCCACTCAAATGGAGACAATCCAAAGTCAAGTATGACCCATGGCTAAACGAACAAACTCGCTCCATCAGGCAAAACTGTAGGCGACTAGAACGTAAATGGAGGAAAGATGGTCTCACTGTTACTTTCGACTGCATGAGAGACGCGTGGTCCCAATACCAGAGAGCAGTCAGAGGTGCAAGGAACCGTTTTTTCACTGACATCATCTTAAAAAACTCTGGCAATCAACGTGTCTTATACAAAACACTAAATGCTGTCCTCTCTCCACCTGTAACTGTTTTCTCTTCTGCCTTCACTGCTGTTTGTAATCACATCCTCACGTTTTTTCTGGATAAGGTCACGAACATTAGATCCCAGATCTCCATTTCTTCTTCTGGCTCTGTTGATTTAGCCGCTCCTGCGCACGGTTCCCTCACCAGCTTTGAACCCATTTCGCTCCCCCATCTGGAAAAAATCGTCGCCTCAATGAAGCCTTCGGGCTTTCCTGATGATGTAGTGCCGTCCAGACTGCTGAAAGATGTGTTTCCTGTGATTCAATATGATGTCCTAAAGATCCTATCCTCGGCTATAGTTCCTCGTGCTTTCAAACACGCAGTTGTACATCCAATTGTGAAAAAACCTGATCTTGACCCTGCCGTTCTTTCCAATCTTCGTCCAATCTCCACACTACCTTTCTTGTCAAAAATACTAGAAAAAGTAGTTTATGAGCAATTAACTCATCACCTACAGGACCATCAGGTAATGGATCTTTTTCAGTCAGGCTTTAGGCCCCAACACAGTACAGAAACCGCGCATTTTACGTGTCCTAAATGACGTCCTTTTGGCATTGGACTCAGGACTCCACGTGGTTATGGTTCTTCTCGACTTATCTACTGCTTTCGACATAATCGACCACAACATCATGATCTTCCGACTCGAATCCTGGGCTGGTGTATCTGGCTTAGCCCTCGACTGGTTCAGGTCATATTTCTGCAACAGGACTCTCAGAGTCATGCTAGACGATTTTTCATCTGAATCAGTCCCACTCCAATGTGGGGTTCCCCAGGGTTCCATTTTAGGGCCACTACTTTTTCAAATCTACATCCTGCCTTTTGGTGCAATTTTTAGAAAACATGCAATTTCATATCACCTATATGCTGACGACTGCCAAATTTATTTCTCCCTCAAGCCAACTGACTCCACCAAACCTCTCCTCGACTGCCTAGATGACATTAAGGACTGGCTGGCTGTAAACTTCCTTCACCTAAACGATTCAAAAACCGCGGTCATTGTTTTTAGTCCCGACTGCAAACAGGCTCCACCCCTTGGCCTCGACTCTCTTCCCATTCCAGTAACTTCGTCTGTCTCCAATCTTGGAATCAAAATGGATACGTTCCTGAAAATGGATGCTCAACTCAACAGCACAGTAAAATCCTGCTTTTTCCATCTTAGGCTAATCGCCAAACTCAAGCCTATTCTGTCTAACCACCTCCTGGAATCTGTAATTCATGCATTCATTACGTCCCGGCTTGACTACTCAAATTCCTGCCTTTTTGGTATCAGTAAAGCCACTCTTTCTAGACTCCAACTGGCTCAAAATGCGGCTGCAAGGCTTCTAACTGGAAGTAGCAGAATCCAACACATTTCACTGATTTTAAAAACCCTACACTGGCTGCCGATTAGATTCAGAATCGATTTTAAGATTCTCCTCCTCACCTATAAGTCATTAAACGGTCTAGCCCCCGCCTATTTGAGTGTCTTGCTCCACTTTCACAATCCCCCTCGTGCTCTTAGATCCGCAGATCAGCTGCTCCTAACCGTTCCCAAGGCACGTTTTAAAGCTCGTGGTGAAAGGGCTTTCTCCGTCTGTGCACTCAGGCTCTGGAACTCCCTGCCCTTAGTGGTTAGGCAAGCCGCTTCAGTCGCCACATTCAAATCACTCCTAAAAACGCACTTCTTCACATTGGCTTTTAATTCTTAACCTGTTTCATTTTCCACTTGCCTTTTGCTATTTTCTCTATTTTATTTGGTCCCCTGACCTGTTTTTAGTATCTCTGTTTTAATCCTCTCTTAATGTTTGTTTTTAATATTTTGCTTTTAGTCCTGCTTGTTTTAACTGTACAGCACTTCGGTCAGTTGTAATGCTGTGATTTTAAGCGCTCAACAAATAAAATGGTATGGTATGGTATGGTATGTTATGGTGTTTTGCACAGGTTAGAAAGATTCTCTTCTTGATTTACACTCCACTGTTGGTCGCTATATAACTCAGCTTGCGATAGCTTTCTCTACTTTGTATGGTTGACTATGGTGATGAAGACACAAAGGCTCACAGGATTTACTCATAAGTCACACTACTGAGCTGCAGACCTTCATTTGTATACTCATATTGAAGAGTTTTCTCCCTACATGTGTTATTCTTTACATTTAACTTAATTAATTTTATCTCAGAACTGTAAAAAGCCCAATACCTTGTTTTGTGTGCCAAGTCAATTCTAGACCCTCCTGCCCCCTCAATCCCTTATGGCTCGCCTCTCATGTAGTCCTGTGTGATAAGCTCATTGATATTTAAGGTCGATAATCTCTGATACTCCACAACACTCCACTCTCATATTCTCTCATAAATAACCAACAAGACAATGACAGGCCCAAACTGAGTGCCTACCACACTGATCCTTAATTCAGAAGACCCTCCTCTTATCAGCATTACTTACTTTTTAATGTGTCCTTTGAGAAATCCCATCCCCTCATGTCTCCTGATGCAGACTTTCTCATCTCGCTGTGTCCTTCCTGCTGATGCAGACTCACTGAGCTTCACTGTCACTGCTGATTTCTCCTCTGAGGGCCTGAGAAAGGAGCTGGCAGGTCTGAGGAAGAGTCTGGAGAAGATCAGCCAGGAGGACATCATGACAAGGACTCCATCAGGTATAGTGTCTGGTGACATTGTGTCTGTTATTGAAGTCCATGAGGATGACCAGAGTGACAATAAGAGGACATTAACAGGTGAGACACATGAAGATGACAGGCTCTTTAACACTGAACTATCAGCCTTTGCTGTTAAATATTTTTTGCTATATAGCGCCTTTCACTGTGACTAGCTGAGTGATAATAAACTCTCTAAATAATCAGCTGCTATTTCTCAGATGTTTTGGAGTTTTTATTTGAAATGTTGTACTTCTTATGCATTTTCCATATACAGAAGACTAAAGACAGAGGGGGCTGGGCGGTCTCATTGTCTTGCACCCCTGCAGATTTTATACTTTTTCTCTCCAGCCGAGTTTTTTTTTTTTGTTTTTTCTGTCCTCCCTGGCCATCGAACCTTACTCTTATTCTATGTTAATTAATGTTGTCTTATTCTTATTCTTACTTTGTCTTTTATTTCTTTTTTCTTCACAATGTAAAGCACTTTGAGCTACATTATTTGTATGGAAATGTGTTATATACTGTAAATAAATGTTGTTGTTGTTGAAGAAGGCCTGGGGCCTCATGTATAACGCCGTGCGTAGAACTCGCACTATAACATGGCGTAAGCACAAAAGCCGAAATGTGCTTACGCACAGAAAAATCCAGATGCAGGAATCTGTGCGTACTCCAACTTCCACGTTCTTCCGCTACATAAATCCCGATCAGCGTGAAAACAAACGCTCGTGCACGCGCACTTTGTAAAACCCCAAATCCTCCCAGAATTACGCCTTTTTGAATATGCAAATCAATATAAATTGCCCTTAAGCGCAGCCTTCTGTGAAAAGACAATGGGAAAAGCACGGGGGGAAAATATAAGAATTTCAGCGATTACCAAGTGGAGGCAAAGAAAAAACATACTATTTGTTCAAATAAACCGTGGTATAATCAACAAAAGGCAGTTGATCGAGTAACATAGCGTGTTGGAGAAACTTGAAAGCTCACATTCACAAAATCGCTCAGTGCTGGAAATAAAAAATAAGTCACATATCAAAGTCGCCGTAAAAAGCCGAGTTGTAAGCCCACTGTCTGAGTGTCATATGAAAGCTTATTAGGGTACAGAGAAAAAAGGCACACGGTGGGGAAAAAGCACGAAATGTCAACTTTAATCTTGACATTTCCACTTTAATCACGTAGTTTATTTTGTCATTAAAGTAGAACATCATAAACTTCATCTTAAAATCATTTAATTAACCAGTTTCTCAAATCACATCGTAATTAAAGTAGCACGTTAAATGCTTTGTTTTGTATTTGATCTTCTACTCGTATGTGATCTGTGTGTGTGAATCACTACTTGCTTTTTAAACCGGCTCTCTTCCTCCAACTGGACACAGAGTCCATTACATTCGTGATATTACAGCTCTCTGAATAACTAAAATACTGAGATGTATACGTGATGTCATTTTCATGATGATAGGAGTTAAAGAACGTTTGTGCTCATGACACAAGCATTTAACTTTTGCCGAAATTTGTCGCTGCGTTTTTAGCTGTGTTGTTATTTTCTCTTTCTGTTTTATATTCAATATATATTGGCGTAGCCGTCACTGCAGTCCTTGCTTTTCTTTCCCCAAGTAACCGATCGCCATACAATCAGCTCTGTAATAGAAGTTAAGCCATCTGTAAGCTTAGCGCCGATTCTTCAAAACGTGTAAAGAACATTGAAATATCTTCGTAGTACATGTTTAATTATTCTGTCCTTAAAGACACTCCCAGTGAAGAATATAGATTATTTAAATGAAGTTAAAGTTTTATCTGTATAATTTAACAAACATATTTTGCTGCATTTCACTTTAAAAATGATATCGTCATCATTTGTAAATACGCTCTTTATAAAGTGGCTCAGGTTGTGAGATATTATAACTATAGTGCAAGTTTACAGTGGGGTGATTGTACTTATAAGTAAAAACAGTTCTACAAGGAACACTTGATTGAGTGCATTTAAAGTTCTTGGGATGAAACTGTTTCTGAACCGTGAGGTCCGTACAGGAAAGGCTTTGAAACGTTTTGCCGTGGCAGAGACAGCGTGTGCTTAATGCTGTATACCGATAATTCTCTTTCCGATCAGCTGCTGCTGTGATTCACACTCAGATACAGTGATATAAATACTCCGAGTGGTGCAGTGAGAGTAATATGGAAAAAGATGATCCGCTGTGGCAACTCCTAACGGGAGGAGCTGAGAGAAGAAGAAGAAGAAGAAGAAGAAGAAGAAGAAGAAGAAGAAGAAGAAGAAGAAGAAGAAGAAGAAGAAGGACAAGTG
Source organism: Polypterus senegalus (assembly GCF_016835505.1). Taxonomy (NCBI): domain Eukaryota; kingdom Metazoa; phylum Chordata; class Cladistia; order Polypteriformes; family Polypteridae; genus Polypterus; species Polypterus senegalus. The sequence goes on along the minus strand of NC_053157.1, from coordinate 247,588,406 downwards.
AGAGTAACAACGCTAAAGCAGTTATGGCATTTGGAATACTATGGCTATTTCCTGGACCATTATATTGTTACGAGTTAATTACAATCAGATGCATTACACTAATAAACAATATGCGGTTAGTTTCTGTGTATTTATAAAGCCGCCTCATGAAAATAATGAGTAATCACACAAGAACAGTAGCATTGCTTTGACGCTGGGTGCCGCCAGTCTGCAAAACCGAGCGGAGAACTTGCGTACGACAAGGTATGAGGTACTGTGGAAAAGTGCGTGGCTTTACGCCAAGTGTAGGTTTTATACATCGCGATTTGAACGTTGAAAAGTTCTTACGCAACATTTCTGTGCGTACACACCGTTTATACATGAGGCCCCTGGTCTTTAACATTTATCTGCCATCCTTTTGGTCAACTATTTTTATTTTATAGTGTCTTTCACCGTCATTAGCTGAGTGATAACAAATTTTCACAATAAACATCTGCTTTTAATCAGATATTTTGAAATATAATCTTGAAATGTTATACTCCTTTTACTTTTTCCATATATTCACTTAAAAAGTCAATTTTTCACTTAACTTTGGGATTCTTTTTATTTCCTTTGCTTTTCTCAACTTAAAATTAATGAGCAGAAACGTGTTTTAAAATGGCTAAGCCAGCTCAGTGCACAAATGAATTGTTTTTTTGAGAACAGTGAAGACGTTAATGGAATCAAATTGATCTCAGCGTCAGTGCTTTATAACATCAGAACATCACTGTCTGCTCCTGCTGTCTTCGCTGTCCATTACATTCTGCTGGATGGAGTCCACGTTAAAAGTTCACGTTCATCCATTTTCAGCTGTGCTCCCTCTGGGCTCTTGTGTTTTATATTCCTACTGTTGTTTGCTCAGAAGTCGTGTCTCCCACCGACATTTAAAAGGATTTTCCACACCAAAAGCATTTTATAAGAAAATTGAAGAACTGTGAAAGAAATTTTAACTACTTGAGGACCACCTGAACATTTCACTGTGCAGAAAGTTAAGGGGTCTCAATACTCTCTGGCTACCTGTTTATTTATTATTAATATCAATATTCAAATTGACATTTGGTCTAATTTGTCAGCCCTTGTACTGTATATTGTATAGTGTATAAATGTTTTATTTTAACTCCTCTGAAGTTGTAATACATGTTTAAGAACTAAACTAAGATCACACAATGCCATCTTCACAGTTTCCATTTTTATTTTCAGGGTGTGAAGCTCCAGTTTTCACCCTCCAGACTCCTGAACTTCAGAACAGAGACGACTTTTTAAAATGTGAGTTTGTGTTTTGACTGAATGGATCATCACAATAAAAATCATTGAAGCTGTAATAGAGCTGGACAGGCTTAGTATATGAAAGTCTGAGTGTTGTGTGACTGAGGGGCTGAGAGTGATGGGGGGTCCTGTGACTGGTGCATTATGGGATAGAGAGACTCAGGTAGTGAAGCTGACAAAAGTCCTCGTCATCCTCCATTCTTTACTCCTCAGAGCAGACACTTTGCTTTGAGTTCTCAACTTCACAAATTTTAAACATGAAAACAAATTAAAATGGCAGAGAAAATTATTGGGGGTCCTGAGAAGTTCAATGACCTCACTGGACTGTCGTGACATCTCAAGCTGACTGATTCCTTTAATGAGTGTCACCGGAGTCTTCAGTCACTCAGTCAAGTCCTCACTCTGCTGTGTTGTGTCATTGTGTGCCTCACACTGAACGAGGACAAGAGAAGAGGAGGAGATGAAGAAAGTCACAGCCAAGGGTGGTCAAGGTGAAGACTACAAGACCACCTCCAAAGAGCTTCATGTTCAAATGAGCACAGCTGCTAATATTCTCAAGATGTTTGAGGGTCCGCAGGACTGTAGCCCACCTCTGTGATGAGACCACCAGAGTAAAGCTGACCTCAGCTTGAACAGAAGGAGAGTTTAAATGGAGGAAGAAAAACATCACGAGAGACTCAGGCGGACCTCTGAGATCAAAAAACAACAGCGTCAAATCACACCATCTGTGGGAATGACAGTGGGCACTATATAAGAAAAAGATGAGAAGTGCTCTAAAATAATAAATAATAAGAAAGACGTTACAACACTGAGAGAGAAAATGACAGATAGGAAAAGGAGTTAAAGATAAATACAGAAGACAGACATGAAAGGCACTAAAATAGATAGATATACATGAAAGGAGCTATATAATAGAAAAAAACGAAATGCAGTGGGGTGTATTTGTGAAGACTTTGGACTTCAAACACTGAGGTTGTGGGTTCAAATCCCACTGCTGACACCACTATGTGACCTGAGCAAGTCACTTCACCTGTCTGGGCTCTGATTGGACAAAGAAAAGAAAAGGAAACAATGGAATCTCAGATGATGGGACATAATAATAAGAGATGACAGGAAACACACTAAAGAAAGAAAGAGAGAGACAATGACAGAAGGGAAAGGCACTATATGATAGATAGATAGATAGATAGATAGATAGATAGATAGATAGATAGATAGATAGATAGATAGATAGATAGATAGATGACAGGCACTATATAACAGATAGATAGATAGATAGATAGATAGATAGATAGATAGATAGATAGATAGATAGATAGATAGATAGATAGATAGATAGATAGATAGATAGATGACAGGTACTATATAACAGATAGATAGATAGATAGATAGATAGATAGATAGATAGATAGATAGATAGATAGATAGATAGATAGATAGATAGATAGATAGATAGAAAATGCTGATTGCAACTTTAATGAATTTATTTTCTTTTGAAGTGTGACAGTAGATTGATTTTAAATTAATAATGTGGACTGTGAGAATGAAAAGTGTAATTTTAATAAAGCCAGTGGTCAGTGTGGATAGTCCATTACAACTCTGAATTTATGGCGTTCATCATAATTCTAGAATGTTATTTTAAATCCCCACAGATTCTGTCCAATCAGATGAGCACTTTACTATTAATGTCTCATCAGCGCAGCTCCTGATTGGCTCTTGTTAATTGTCTGTGTTGTGCTCCGCCCCCAGTCCTGTTACACACTCCCAGATTTCCTCACTCATTTTCTTTTCTCTCCTTTCAGACTTCCGTTCCCTTACACTGGACATCAACACGGCAAACAGAGTCCTCCATCTGTCTGAAGGGAACAAGAAGGTTACACGTGAGTGGACAAAAGCTGAATACCCCGATCATCCTGACAGATTTGACTATTGTGTCCAAGTTCTGTGCAGCGAGGCTCTGATTGGGACTCGCTGTTACTGGGAGGTGGAGTGCAGTGGAAAAAGTCTGAGGATTGGAGTCGCATATAAAGGACTGAGCAGGAAAGCATGGGGCAGGGAGTGCAGCCTTGGAAACAACGACAAGTCCTGGAGTTTGCAGTGGTCTCATTCCCAGTACTCTGTTCATAACAATAACAATACAACTGCAATTAGTGCCCCTTACAGCCCCAGAATAGGTGTGTATCTGGACTGGCCTGCTGGCTCTCTGTCATTTTATAGCGTCTCACACACAATGACCCTCCTGCACAGGTTCAAAATCTTCTTCACTGAGCCCCTCTATCCAGGGTTTTTGCTTTATGATTACTCCAGTGTAACAATCAGCCATCTGACACCAGGTGACCACTGACCAGTACCCTCCACAGGTCACTTGATGTCCCCAGAAGCACAGGTCCTCTTTGTGTTTGTAGTTTTGGGTCAAAATGAATTTTATAGGATAGGTGTGGTTGGGGGGGCACCTGTGTGAGTGAATTTCTGGATGAGAATGCAGGGCAAGTGCAGCTGTCAGGTTCTCCATTATTACTGGGTCTGAGTAGCCAATCAGGTGTGTGTGTCATAGTGAGGGGCGGTGACACCTCAGCCCTACAAATACAGGGGTCACTGTTGATTCACAGCCACATGTCCCTCAGGCTGACACCCCAAAAACTGTTGTGTCCTCTGAGTGTCACTGAATGTCACCTGTTAAGTTAGTCCCCAGCAGGACCACATGTCTGTCTTAGTATCCAGAGCCTCATTCCAGTGACTATTTAGGAGCACAGAGTGACAGAAGAGACTGGACTGCTGGCCTCTGAGCAGACATTGCCCCTCTATTAGTTACTCAGGTGGTCTGTCACCTCTAAATGAATTCACTGTGAAGGTCTAAAGACGAGGACTCACCGCTCAGTCACATGTCGGCCATACTGATGGAGTTTGGTGTTTTACTGAGTCACTTGGTGTCACGTTAGAGATTAAACTGTACCTCCTCCTTGCTGTTCCCACTGTCACCCAACCTCAAGGAGACGAGTCAGCTGACTGACTTTACCTTCAAAGTGACAATCAGATGTGACACTTGGGGACACTATTATCTTTCCACTGACACACACATTCTTAGGATTAATTTACAATTCTCTCAGGACCCCTCAAGGAGTGGCGTGTCTCCTGACATCAGTCTATGTGAAGAAGCCAATGAAGGCCCTGGCTGACAGCTCCTCTACTGTGCTTAACTGTGCACATATTTTTGAGCGACATGCTGATTCTAACGTGCTGATTCTTCTGGTAAAATCATCTGAATGTACTTCCATAGACGCTTAGAAGTTTGGATTATTTAATACTTGATCTATCTCTAACAAAGCTCTGCTGATTGGTGATTTTCTTATAGACTCTAAGATGGACTGTTTATGTCTTACGGAGACTTGGCAGCAACTGGGTGATTATTTTCATCTAAATCAAGCAATCCCTCCAGAGTTTGTCTGCATCTCCAAATCTCGTTCTTTGGTGAGGGGAGGCAGTGTCGCAATAATACACTGCGAAGACCTACAACTATCAGCGATACGTCTTCCAGCGTATCCACCCTTTAAACTATTAACTGTCAAACTCTGCGGACCTTCATCTATTATAATTACTGTTTTATATTGACCTCCTAAACTATTAAGTGTTTTTATTGCTGAACCTTTTACTGTTTTAACAACTTTGTGTGCAATGTCTACTAATGTCATCCTCATGGGTCATTTTAACATACACTTTGACGGCATGATGCACTGACAAATGATTTTAATGAAATCCTTGACTGTTTTAATTTAATTCAATATGTCAACTTTTCGACTCATAACAAGGGTCATATTTTAGATTTAGTTTGCTGCTCTGATATCATACCTCACAATCTTATTCCTATTGAATTACTCATCTCAGATTACAAAATGATCACATTTGCTGTTAGCTTACCTCTCAGTAAATTAAAGGTTCAGTGTGTAATTTTCAATGTCAAGCATGTAAACCCAGAGACCCTTATAGATTTATTGCAATCCCAGCCTGTTTCTCCTTCTCCTACCACACCATCAGAATTAGTAGACCATTACAATGCTGCTCTGTCTTCTGCCTTTGATACACAAGCTCCCTTAAAAACACGGACTGTTTCATTTATTCACATCTGAACTTCGTCATCTCAAAGTCTCGGGCCGACAGTTAGAGCGTCTAGCTAAAAAGATGGGACCTGTTGTACATAAAGAAATGTTTTCAGATCATATATTAAAATACAAAATTGACTCTCTCCAGTGCCAAAACTGTATACTATCCTAACATTATCAATGCAGGAGGGAAAAATACTAGAGCTCTTTTTTCTACAATGAAAAGGCTAATTACACCACCAGAAAATGTCGCTCACCATAACCTCTCTGCTAAATACTGCTGCACTTTTTTGGATTTCTTCAACTCAAAAATTGAAAAAATCCACCAGCAACTTACTTCCTCTATCTCTGCAGAAAATGACATCTTCTCTATTATCCCCCATTCGCAGATTTCAGTTTACCAGCTGAAAATAATGTCTCTGAGCTTATAACAAAATCTAATCCTTCCAAATTCCAATTAGATCCGATACCTACAAGTTTGTTAAGTCCGGTCTGTCACATACTTTCCCCATGATAACTACTATAGTTAACTCTTCCCTTACTACAGGCCCAGTCCCCCTCTCACTAGAAACAGCCTCGATTACTACAATTCTGAATAAACCTGTCTTAGACCCAAATATCCTATCTCAAACAGATAGTTGCCTCCCAACTCTAGTCCCATCTTTCAAAATATAACCTTTTTGAACAGTTTGTTTCAATCTGGGTTTCGTCCTAAACACAGCACAGAAACTGCCCTGGTCAAAATCACAAATGATCTTCTCTGGGCAGAATTGAGACTTTTATCAATTCTTGCGCTTCTTAACCTCAGCTCTGCATTTGACACCATATCTGTTGATGTGAGATTTTGCATATAACTTGATAAATATTTTGTATGTCTTTATTTGTAACTTAGGCAAAGCAATATAATATTAGTGTTGCATTATGTGAGAAGCATTCATGTTTACAACCCCCCACATCAGGAATGGGTCTCTTTGAATTTTACCAGAAAGTTTGGGGTGCATTAAACCAGTTTGGCAAGTGTTTCTCCGCTAAAGTCTTTCAGCCCCCACAAGAAAGCCAGGTTGCCTAACTGCCAAGCTTTACCTTAACATATGGTTTAGAGGGCAGGTGTGAAGGTGTTCTATTCCTCCATTGGTCTGAAGTATGGCTGTTTGGAATTGGCTTGTATAGAAGCCTTTAAGTACCAAGATGTCCTATTGGCTCTAGGGGTTGGACAGAGAATCTATAAATTTGCTTACTTAACCTCACTCTCTCTCTTACTAACATCTAATGAAGAAGCATTTCTTACCAAATTGATCCATGAACTGAAAGGACAACACAATGGAGAGCAAAGCTCAACATCCGTATTAGAACAGGCATGCGGCATGTTCTTAAGAAAGCTGACCACAAATGAACTAGAGACTTTTTTTAGTAACTAACAAGTGTGTGTGCCGACTGAAACTACACATCACCATTTAATCAGGTTGTATAGTTGCCAATATTCAAATATACTTTACATATTGTTATTATTTATCAATATTATCAATAATACATTATTTTATGTGTAACTTAACTCTTGCTTGTCTTTTACTACACCTAATTGCCTGATGTTATAGATGAAGTAGAGAAGGTGGGAAGAAAATATATGTTATAATACCTTATAAATATTGGTGAGTCTGTGAGATTTGAGGCATTCTGACAATACTTATTAATAATACAAAAGGAGAAAGTAAAGCAATATATTTCTCTACCAAGACAAAACAATATCCCATCAGATACTTTTGAAATGACTAGCTATCTTTGGAGTCTGTGGCCTTGTCCTGCAATGGTTTTCTTCCTACCTCACTAATAGGAGGCAATTTGTTCAAATAAAGGGCTTTAAATCTGAGAATGCAGTTGTTACTCAGGGAGATCCACAGGGTTCTGTTTTGGGGCAGCTTCTTTTTCTCATTTATATCTTCCCAACAGGTAATATCTTCTGGCACAATGGTATTAAATTTCATTGTTACACTGATGACACACAGCTATATCTATCACCAAATCCACTTCTGTTTTCCTTCCAGATGCCCTTATGGCATGTCTCCAAGACATAAAGACAAGGATGACTCTCAATTTTCTCCAACTAAACAGCAATAAAACTGAGTTGCTCCTCATTGGTTCTAAATCCACACTTGCTAAGGCTAATGAGTCTCCTCTTTTAATTAACAATATTAACATAAACATCTTTTCCCAAGTGCAGAGCCTGGGCGTCATTCTTGACAGTACTCTCTATTTTTCATCCCATATAAATAATGTTTCACTGATAGCCCTTTTCCATCTCCAAAACATTTCTAGACTTCGTCCTGTTCTTACACAACACAGTACTGAAGTATCGGTTAATGCCCAAGTCACCTCACGTATAGATCACTGTAATGCTATTCCATCTGACATCCCACAAAAACGTATCCATCACTTACAACTTCTTCAAAATTCTACTGCCAGGATAATAACCTGCTGCTCTAAATCCACTGAACATATTACACCAATTCTCTCTCAATTTCTCTGGCTCCCTGTTAACTACAGAATACAATACTAAATACCGCTCTGAACCACTCAGATCCTCATCTGCAGCTCGACTTTCTGTACCAACTTGGGAATTCTCTTCCCTCTCATATCCATCAGCTCGATTCAATAACACATTTTAAAACTGCCCTCAAAACTTTTCTTATCAAACTGGTGTGCCAGTTGTGAATTTTGCACTGTTACCGCCAGTTATCTTTGTTTGTTTGCTAATTGTTGCTTTTTGATTTATCATTCTCTTTGTTTAAATTTGACTTATGTTGTTTAATTGTATTGTAAGGTGACGTTGAGTGCTAAGAAAGGCGCCTATTAAATAAAATGCATTATTATTATTATTATTATTATTATTATTAGAGTAAAACTGCACGTACTTCCATAACTCCTGTCTGTTTCACCAGAGTGACACCAGTTATGGGTGGAGTGAGAGGGGTAAAACTGACTGAAGCTGACGGACGTGAAGTGAGGTGTGCTGAGGTCAACACAGCAACAACAACAACAACATTTATTTATACAGTAATCCTTCCTCGATCGCGGGGGTTGCATTCCAGAACCCCTCGCGAGAGATGAAAATCCACAAAGAAGAAACCAAATGTTTGTATGGTTATTTTTATATATTTTAAGCCCTTATAAACTCTCCCACACTGTTATCATTATTAGAGCCCTCTAAACATGAAATAACACCCTTTAGTCAAAAGTTTAAACTGTGCTCCATGACAAGACAGAAATGACAGTTCTTTCTCACAATTAAAAGAATGCAAATAGATCTTCTCTTCAAAGGAGTGCCCGCGTCAGGAGCAGAGAATTTCAGAGACAGAGAGCGCTCGCAAAGAAAAGCAAACAATCAAAAAATCAATACGTGTACTTTTAAGTATGCTAAAGCACCGCAATAAAGCATCATTTTTTAGAGGAGCATCAGTATATTCTAAGCAAACAGCCTCTGTGCAAATAGCCCCTCTGCTCACACCCCCCCCAGGCAGAGAACGTCAGAGAGAGAGAGAGAGAGAGAGTGCGAGATTAAAGCAAACAATCAAAAAATCAATATGTGTGCTTTTGTGCTTTTAAGTATGCTGAAGCACCGCAATAAAGAGGCATTTCTTTGAGAAGCGTCCGTATCCACTAGGCAAACAGCCTCTGTGCAAAGAGCCCCTCTGCTCACACCCCCTCCGTCAGGCGCAGAGAATGTCAGAGAGGGTGAGAGAGAGGCAGAGACAAGCAAACAATCGAGCACCGCACGGGAAGCATATCTTATAGCATTGAGGAGTTTTAGTTAATATGTAATACATGCTCTGATTGGGTAGCTTCTAAGCCATCCGCCAATAGCGTCCCTTGTATGAAATCAACTGGGCAATCAAACTGAGGAAGCATGTAACCTAAATTAAAAGACCGATTGTCCGCAGAAAGCGGCGAACCAGCGAAAAATCCGTGATATATATTTAGATATGCGTACATTTAAAATCCGCGATAGAGTGAATCCGCGAAAGTCGAAACGCGATATAGCGAGGGATTACTGTATAGCACATTTTCATACAAACAATGGAGCTCAAAGAACTTTACATGATAAAGAAAGAGAAAAAAGACAAAATAAATAAGAATTTAAATACGGGAACACTAATTAACATAGAAAAAAGTAAGGTCCGATGGCCAGGGAGGAAAGAAAAAAAAAAAAAAAAACAGCTGGAGAAAAAAACAAAATCAGGGGTTCCAGGCCATGAGACCTCCCAGCCCCCTCTAGGCATTCTACCTAACATAAATGACCTCAATCAGTGTTCATGGTATTCTGTGTTCTCACGGAAGAACTTGATGATGACGGTCATGTGGACTTCTGGCCTTTAATCCATCAATGTAGGAACATCATAGTGCTTTGATCAAGTGGTGGTGGTGCAGGTCGCCACCCCAGAAAACTGGAAAAATAACAGAAGAAAAAGTAGGGGTTAGTACAGATTTTGAATATAAATACCACAAATAATAATGATAATTAATTGAATATACAGAGCATCAGGATTAAACTAAGATGAAGCTATGAGAAAGCCATGTTAAATTGTGTTTTCAGCAGTTTTTCAATGTCCTCCACCATATTAGCCTGATGAATTCCTATTGGCAGGCTATTCCAGATTTTATGTGCATAACAGCTTAAGGCCGCCTCACCACTTCTTTTAAGTTTAGCTCTTGGAATTCTAAGGAGATGCTCATTTGAAGATCTAAGATTACAATTTGGAGTGTAAGGTGCCAGATATTCTGAAATATAAAATGGAGTGAGATTATTAAAGGCTTTGTAAACCATAAGCAGAATTTTAAAGTAATTTCTGAATGACACAGGTAACCAGTGTAGAGACATCAAAACTGGAGAGATGTGCTCGGATTTTCTTTTCCTAGTTAGGATTCTAGCAGCTCCATTCTGCACTCGCTGTAAAAGATTTATGTCTTTTTTGGGTAGTCCTGAGAGAAGTGCGTTACAGTAATCTAGTCGACTGAAAACAAAAGCGTGGATTCATTTCTCAGCATCTTGCAATGTTATAAGGGGTTTAAACTTTTCTCTATTTCTTAAGTAGAAAAATGCCGTCCTAGTAATCTGATTATTATGTGATTTAAAATTCACGTCAGAGTCAATAGTTACCTCTAAATTCTTTACCTCCTTCTTGACTTTTAATACTAATGCATCAACTTTATTTCTAATAACCTTGTTATATCCATTTTTGACACTCACTAAAATTTGTTTTCTCTTAAAAAATGACTACTCATCCATTCAGAAACACAATTAAGACATTGTGTCAGTGAATCAAGAGAGTCGGGGTCATCAGGTGCTATTGATAAGTACAGCTGTGTGTCATCAGCATAGCTGTGGTAGCTCACGTTGTAACCTGAGATAATCTGAACTAACAGAAACATGTAAATCAAAAAGAGCAGCGGACCAGGATAGAGCCTTGTGGACCACCATATAAAATATCATGTATCTTTGAAGTATAATTACCACAACTTACAAAGATTTTTTTTCCTGTCAGTTAGGATTCAAACCAATTTAAGACACTGCCAGAGAGGCCCACCCATTGACTAAGGCGATTTCTAAGAATGTTGTGATCAATGGTGTCAAATGCAGCACTCAGATCTAAGAGGATGAGAACAGATAAATGGCCTCTGTCTGCATTTACCCGCAAGTCATTTACTACTTTAACGAGTGCCGTTTCTGGGCTGTGATTTGTTCTAAAACCCGACTGAAATTTATCAAGAATAGCAAGTTTATTGAGGTGGTCATTAAGCTGCATAATGACTGTCTTTGCTAGGATTCCACTTAAGAAGGGCAGGTTAGAGATGGGTCTAAAATTTTCAATAGCAGAGGAGTCAAGATTATTTTTCTTGACTAGGGGTTTAACTACTGCAGTCTTAAGACAGTCTGGGAAGACCCCCGTATCTAAGGACAAGTTTACTATGTCAAGAATACGATCGATTAGCACACCAGATACTTCTTTGAAAAAACTAGTTGGTATTGGCTCAAGGACACAGATGGAGGGTCTCAGTGGAGAAATTATTTTATATAAATCAGGTAAATCTATCCTGGTGAAAGAATTTAATTTGTTTAAAATGGAGTACTGGGGTTTAAGAAGATCAGTATTGGGAAGACATACTATATTATTTCTAATATCATAAATTTTTTTATTAAAAAATACAGCAACAGCCTCATAAGTTTCACTGGAAGTATTTTGATGGCATTCCTTTAAATTAAGTGACCTGGGTTTACCAGACAATCAGTCATGGAGAATAAGACTCTGGGATTACTAGCATTGTTATTTATAATCTTAGAGACATAGCAGCGCCTCTCAAGACGGACAGTGTTATTGTATTCTGTTATTTTAACTTTTAATATTTCATAGTGGACAGTCAGTTTAGTTTTTCTCCATTCATGCTCAGCTCTCCGGCATGTTCTTTTAAGATCAGACACTCTTTGGGTGTTCCATGATATAACAGTATTAGAAATTTTTTAAACTATTATTCTCACTATTGTAGTAAACGCTACAAACGTACTGGTTGCTTAGAATGTTTGTAAAGGCTGCTGATGCATCAAAGAAGCGTTACTTAACAATATGCTTCTCATGAATATTTTCTATTATTATTTCTATATTAAATAGTAACAGAAAATGGCCTGATAGACCAATATCAATGATCTGCTTCACATCAACTTTTAGTCCTTTAGTAATCACTAAGTCTAACGTGTGACCTGCTTTATATGTAGGCTGATTAACGAGCTGCCTCAAATCAAAAGAGTCCAGGAGGTTCATGAATTCTTTTACTTTTGGGTCACACTGATTATCGATATGAAAGCTGTAATTTGGAGGCTCAGATTCGATTAAAACAGCCGTGCCATCAGAGCTAAGCCATGTTTCACTTAGTTCATTACAATCAATTTTCCTATCACTAATAAGATCGTTGTTGGATAACGTCTTTTTGGTTAATGCTCTAACATTTAATAAAGCCATGTTTAATGTTTCGGAAAGCAGAACTGAATTGTAGGAGCGTTATTAGTATTTGAGATAGAAATTAAGTTATTTTTATTAGTGCAGCTCTGTGCGTATGTTTTGTTTAATCTACAATCTGTTTTTCTAGTTTTAATACATTGCTCATCTAGAGGTGTAATTGTAATTAAATTATCTGTATTTATGCTGCACAGTCTAAATTTTTTACATGCATTGAGGTTAGTTATTAGAGTATGCAGTGCACTTCTGAGGAAGATTTTGTTACCAAATTATCGTGTCCTAACAAAGTGTTATGGAAAGGGTTAGGAGTAAAAATAGACAGTCAAGAAAGACAAATTACCTTAGTGATGTTTTCGGAGAGGACCCAGGCGCCAAACATATTTGGATGCAGATCATGAAAAAAAACGCAGCCTCTCACAGAAGAGGTTCCAGTTGTCTACAAACCCGATGTTTTGACTCTCACAGAAACCTTTCAGTCATATGTTTAATGCCAGGAGACGACTGTAATACTCATTCAATCTTCTAACCAGAGGTAAGGGACCCGAGATGAAGATTCTTGCAGCCAGGGTCCTCTCCTTTGTGGCTTTAGTAAGTGCTGAGAAGTCTGCCTTGAGAATCTCTGACTGTTGGTGTCTCACGTCATTTACTCCGGTGTGTATCACAATGGATCTCACTGACCTGTTCTTGAGCCTCTCGAAGACTGTCGGTTCTCTTCTCATAACATCTCGGACATGAGCACCGGGAAAACAAGAGACAAAAGATTTCTTATTATGTTTTACTTATTTGTTAAATTCAGTAGGATTTTGTCAGATTGTCAAAGGTCCAACTCATAATCATAACCACACATTAGATTTAATTATAACTTACAAAGTTGAAATTCAAAATTTAAATATTACTCCATTAAATGTAGTTATTTCCGATCACTTCTTAATTACGTTTGATTTAGTTCTGCCCATGCCAGCGCACTCGCAGATTAAAACAAAGACAGTGCGACATCTAGATTGTAATTCTGCTTCAAAATTTATAGATACCTTGAGTAAGTCGAGTGTAATTGTGGAAAACCATTTAGATCAGTTAACATCAAATGTAAACGTGGAAAACAATTTAGATCAGCTAATATCACATTATAATGTGACCTTGAGAGATGCTCTGGACACAGTGGCTCCCCTAAAAACAAAAGTGATCAAAGCACATAGAAACTCTCCCTGGTTTAATGAAAACACTCGAGCTCTTAAATTAGAGTGTTGAAAACTGGAGCGCAGATGGAGAACAACAAAGCTACATGTCTTTCAAATTGCATGGACAGAGAGTGTAAATAAATATAAAAAAGCTCTCTTTAAAGCTCGCTCAGAATACTATTCTACAATAATAGATAGCAATAATAAAAATCCTAGGGTACTTTTTAGAGCAGTGGCTAAATTAACAAATGGGAATTCAGATCAACAGTGCAAAATACCAACAGATATTAGCAGTACAGACTTTATGAACTTCTTCAATGAGAAAATTAAAAATATAAGATCCCAGATCTCAGCATCACAGTACAAACCAAATACTAGCTTAGCAGACCCTGTCGCACATTGCATTCAGCACTTTAATAATTTTAATCCTGTAACTCACCAGGAAGTCTTAACTTTAATTACTAAAATGAAGCCCACTACTTGTTCCCTAGATCCAGTGCCAACAAAACTAGTAAAAGTGCAATGGATGTTCTTGCAGCCTATTCTAACATTATCAATAGTTCATTACTGCATGGCACGTACCTGATGCACTAAAAGTGTCAGTCATTAAACCTTTACTTAAAAAGTCAGACCTAGACCCACACATACTAAATAACTATAGGCCTATTTCAAATTTACCATTTCTCTCTAAAATACTAGAGAAAGTAGTCGCCAGTCAGCTTCAGTCACACCTTACATTACAATTTATTTGAGAAATTCCAGTCTGGCTTTCGCACTGGTCATAGTACAGAAACGGCACTAACACGGGTTGTAAATGACATTCTGATATCCTCTGATGAAGGAAATTCCACTGTAATTATGTTGTTGGACTTAAGTGCAGCATTTGACACCATTGACCATTCTATTTTACTGCACAGGCTAGAAAGCGATGTTGGGCTTACAGGCCCGTGCTCGCTTGGTTCAGTTCTTATTTATCAAATCGATTCCAGTATGTACAGAAATGTGCTGACAGTACTCCATCATTATACACAGAAGTTCAATATGGTGTCCCAGGGCTCAGTACTGGGACCTTTACTGTTTTCACTTTACATGCTTCCACTGGGATCTCTCATTAGGAAACATAATGTTAATTTTCACTCGTATGCAGATGACACCCAGTTATACCTTTCATTTAAATCAAATGAAGTTTCTCCGATGTTGTCTTTAATTAGTTGTGTTAGTGAATTAAAGGAATGGATGAATGAGAACTACTTGTCTTTAAATACAGATAAAACAGAGATGTTAATTGTTGGAGGGAATGACGCTGATCACAGCAATATTTTGTCATCATTTAACTCAGTTGGAATCCCAATTAATTTTACTGAATCAGCCCGCAATCTAGGAGTTATCTTTGACTCTAGCATGTCATTTAAAGCACATATTACAAAGTCGTCCAAAACATGTTTTTCCATCTTAAAAATGTTAGGAAATTAAGGCTTTCTAAATAAACAGGATTGTGAGAAATTAATTCATGCATTTATCTCTAGTAGGATTGACTACTGCAATGCGGTGTTCACTGGCTGTTCAAACTGTTCTCTATACAGCCTCCAGTTAATCCAAAATGCGCTGCAAGAATTATTACAAGAACAAGAAAATATGAACACATAACCCCAGTTCTTAAATCTTTACACTGGCTCCCAGTTAAGTTTAGGGCAGATTTCAAAATCCTCCTTTTAACATATAAAGCATTAAATGGCCGAGGTCCGGATTACTTGTCTGAACTTATCATGACTTACAAACCTGAGCGCACATTAAGATCTCAAGATGCCGGTCTGCTTAGGATTCCAAGGATTAATAAAATAACAGTGGGAGGTCGAGCTTTTAGTTACAGGGCCCCTAAACTGTGGAATGGTCTTCCTGCTTCCATAAGAGATGCCCCTTCAGTCTCAGCCTTTAAATCCCGGCTGAAGACTCACTACTTCAGTTTAGCATATCCTGACTAGAGCTGCTGATTAACTGTACATACTGCATCTCTGTTGTTAGTCATTAGCACTATAACATAAGTAACATGATAATTATATTTGAATACTAACCCTCACCTATTCTGTTTCTTTTCTCGGTACCCAAATGTGGCATTGGTGCCACGCCCACCTGCCAAGTTGTTTGCCTGCCTATGGTAAAGTCATCCCTGATGGAGGATCACAGGAATCATGGGAAAGAGGGGTCCTTTCATCGGAGCAACGTTTCAGCCGTGGCATGGCCAAATGGGGAGGCAGCTAGATGGATGAGGTCTCCAGGACTCTAAAAATAAAGTGAGCTGCACTGCATGGAGTTGATGTTACTGAACTGTGATTTGCTGTGACAATTTCAGATGTCGGAGAGGATTTTTCCAGCAGACAAGCCTTCAAATCCTTCAGGTGCATCCGGCTGGACAGGAGTTTCTGGATCTTGATGTCGAAAGCCTGAAGTTCTTTGACAATGCGGTCCATCTCACCGTTGGCCATTGTCTCCTTCCGCTTCATGCCCTAGGAAAGAATGAGATAGATAGATAGATAGATAGATAGATAGATAGATAGATAGATAGATAGATAGATAGATAGATAGATAGATAGATAGATAGATAGATAGATAGATAACAGGAAAGTTATTTGAAAGAAACACAATTAAAGCTTTATGGTGAGTCGCAGCAGCTCTGTGTCCACAGAAGACAAAGCGACGCCATTAATGGTCTGAGGTTGAAGTGCTGAATCCGTGAAGGTCACAATGAAATCAGGAGATCATCCAGGTGTTTGGGAGTGAATGTCATCAAGGTGAGACCACCAAGAATTGGGGAAAAGAAGACACTGGAATGTTGTGAAGTGTCTGCTATGAGCCCTGAACTGAATCCAAGTCAACATCCATGGAAAGAGCTGAACATAACAGCTGGGAGAAAAAGGCCAGTGCAGTGAAAGGAGTAGAAGTCTCATCCAGAGCCACAGGAAGGGCTTGATGGCAGTTATTAACCCCAAATAATGAGTGACAAAACATGAGGTGAGGGTCTGAATCACTTTGTGTGAGCCGTCAGAATTTGATTTATTGTTTCAAATAATCTGTGTAGTCGAAATACAAAGAAAGAGTCTGCTGTGTGGAATAAGAATGGCGGGTGACAGTCACTGGGGTCAGTTTACACTTATTTAACTGAAAAGTGGGATTTGCGTTTAAAAGTGGAAGGGGACCAAAACTTCTGGGGGCAGGTCAGTGATAGAAACAGTAGAGAGATAGACGTGAAAGGTGCTATATAATATAGAGATATTAAAGTTACTATATACTGTAAGAGATGTGAAAGAAAGGATGTGATAGATGGATAGAGCAAAGCGAAAGAGAGAATATGACACATAAATATGAAAGGCACTATATAAGAGAAAGATGAAAAGTCCGCTAAAATAATAAATAATAGGAAAGACATTATAACACTGAGAGAGAAAATGACAAATAGGAAAAGGAGTTAAAGACAAATACAGTAGACAGACGTGAAAGGCACTAAAATAGATTCATATACATGAAAGGCGCTATATAATAGATAAAGGAGGAATGCAGTGTGGTGTAGTGGTAAAGACTTTGGACTTCAAACACTGAGGTTGTGGGTTCAAATCCCACTACTGACACCACTGTGTGACTAGAGCAAGTCACATCACCTGCCTGGGATCTAATTAGACAAAGTAAAGAAAAGGAAACAATAGAATCTCAGATGATGGAAGTCACCTTGGATAAGAATGACAGTCAAATAATAATAAGAGATGACAGGAAACACACTAAAGAAAGAAAGAGAGAGACAATGACAGATGGGAATGGCACGATAGATAGATAGATAGATAGATAGATAGATAGATAGATAGATAGATAGATAGATAGATAGATAGATAGATAGATAGATAGATAGATAGATAGATAGATAGCAAATGCTGATTTGCAACTTTTATTGAAATAAGTTATGCGGTTGTAAAGTGTGGCAGTGGATTGATTTTCATAAAGCCAGTGGTCAGTGTGGACAGTCAGAACTTTGTCCTCGACTGTGACCTTATGGCATTTATCATAATTTCTGGCAACTGAGATGACTTCCAAATGTCTAACCTGCCTGCGTTTCATTTTGTTGTCTGTAGTCTTCTTTTCATGGTTTAATTTTAAAACCCCACAGATTCTGTCCAATCAGATGAGCTCTTTACTATTTGTGTCTCATTACCACAGCTCCTGATTGGTTCTTGTTAATTGTCTGTGTTGTGCTCCTCCCCCTGTCCTGTTACACACTCCCAGATTTCCTCACTCGTTTTCTTTTCTCTCCTTTTAGACTTTTGTCCCCTCACACTGGACATCAACACGGCAAACAGAGACGTCAGTCTTTCTGAAGGGAACAAGAAGGTGACATTAAAGTGGATATGGACTGAATATCCTGATCATCCTGACAGATTTGACCACTTTGTCCAAGTTCTGTGCAGAGAGGCTGTGACTGGGACTCTCTGTTACTGGGAGGTGGAGTGCAGTGGAGACTTCATGAAGATTGGAGTTGCATATAAAGGACTGAGCAGGAAAGAAGAGGTCTTAGAAACAACAAGTCCTGGAGTTTGCAGTGGTCTTATTTCCAGTACTCTGTGTATCACAATAATAAGCAGACTGCAATCAGTGCCCCCTACAGCCCCAGAATGGGTGTTTATCTGGATTTTATAGCGTCTCACACATAATGACCCTCCTCCACAGGTTCAACACCTCCTTCACTGAGCCCCTCTATCCAGGGTTCCATCTTGGTCCTGACTCCATTGTAACAATTTGCCATCTGATGCCATGAGACCATTGATCCAGTACCCTCCACTGGTCACTTGATGTCCCCAGAAGCTCAGGTGTCTTTGTGTTTGTAGTTTGGGGTCAAAATGAATTTTACAGTATTTACCAGACTGACCAGCAGGGATCATACTTGAGTCAAAGCCACATGTCCTTCAGGCTGACACCCAACAACTACTGAAGCCCCCAAGTATCATTAAATGTCACCTGTTAAGTGATTTTATATAGCGCCTTTCAGTAGTGCTGTTCCATAAGGACCACATGCTTGTCTCAGTATGAAGAGCCTCATTCCAGTTACTATTTTATTTAGGAGCACAGAGTGGCAGAACAGAATGGAGTGCTGGCCTCTTTACAGGCATTGTCTGCCCCTCTATTAGTTACTCAGGTGGTCTGTTACCTCTGAATGAATTCACTCTGAATATCTAAAGACGAGGACTCACCGCTCAGTCACATGTCAGCCATACTTATGGAGTTTGGTGTTTTACTGAGTCACTTTGTGTCACGTTAGACATTAAACTGTACCTCCTCCTTGTTCTTCCCACTGTCACCCAACCTCAAGGAGATGAGTCAGCTGATTGACTTCACCTTCACTCTCTGTGTTCAAAGTGACAATCAGATGTGACACTTGGGAACACTTTTATCTTTCCACTGTCACAGTCTGTGTGAAGAAGCCAGTGAAGGCCCAGGCTGATGATACCCCAAAAAACGGTATATTACAGGCCTCAGCAGCAGATGGTGACTATGACTTCTAAATCTGTCATCTTCATGGAACCTAAGGGGTTAAAAAGAAGAGGTGAAGGTGAATAAAGAGTGCGGGTGAAGATGATAGAGAAGAGTGTCAGGGGATAAAGGGTGAGATGAATGACCTGAGACAGAGTGAGTCAGACGAGTGTGTCACTTGTGTGTTTGTGTTATTGTCACTTAAGTAAATAAAGAGCTGAGTTTTGTTCCTCACCCCTGATTTTCTCCACACGCTGATTAGTGATTAGTGTTCACCATACCGGCTTGTAAACCTCCCTGCTGGCACACAACTGATGGTTTAGAACTGTGTCAATTTGACTTGCTCTACCATATGTAACATAGCCTAGACATACAGTATGCATCGCATTTGTCACTCCAACAGATGGCACATCACAAACTTTTGTAGTAATGAATTGTACTGCTACAAATATTTGTGACACACCATCTGTTGGAATAACAATTGCAATGTTTTTAGTAAATGAATTCCAAGAAATCATGAACTTCAAACATTAACACTGATATCTACATGTATTACTTAGAATTCATCTTAGATGTGTAGCTTCAGATAGCTTTGTAATAAAAAACAAAAAGTAAAAAAACATAATTTCAAAGAAAATGGAGAGTGCAGCAAAAAAGAAATAGGCCAAGGCACTGGCTAGACCAGCGAAAGGGGGGTCGCAGTCTGATGTAAGTTTAAGGTAAGAGATGCTCACTACCTGGGATCATCAACCCCAAAGCTAGAGATATCCACCTGTTCTCAAGTCATTGCATAGCTGTATGGTGACTCTGGTAATTCTGAGATACAAGGCAGGAATGAGACACCCTAAATGTTGACCTTCAAAGCAGATCCCAGAAAGAGGAAATTAGTGAGGACATGTGGCTTCACCTGGAAACCATTAGGGAAAGAGGCCTTATATTAGGAGTGTGTTAGAGACCACCCTAAGCAGACAGTGATTTCAACACATATCTTTGTAGTGATATTGAAATGGCAACTTTACAGGGTAATATTATAGTGTAAGTATCACAAACTATGTAATCAGTGACTGTTTTATAACACAGCATGTTAAAGCACCAACAAGGGGTGAAGCCTGTCTGGATTTAGTATTTTGTAACAATCAGGATAGAATTGAGGGTGTAGAGGTGATTGAACCACTACGGTCAAGTGACCAGAATGGAATACAATTCTCAGTATTTTGTAAGAGTGCAGAGATAAAGACTAAAATTGTTAAGATGAACTTTGGGATGACAGATTTGGAGCAGATGCGGCAAAGTCAAATGAGGATACTCTGGGATAAGTGTGGAGACAATCGAGGAGTAGTGGAACAGGTTTACAAATGTTTTACACGTAATGCTGGACAGGTATATAGCTAAATTTGTAATTCATAGGAAACTTAAAAAAAAATCTCAGCAGTGGATTAATGAAGATTTAAAAAAGAATCAGTAAAGGAAAAAAAAAATGAATAAGGTGTATAAGACTAATGACTGCAAAGTGAATCGTAGAGCGTATGAGAACATGAGGGCAACCATTAAGAAGGATATCAGGGAGGCTAAAAGACAGTTGGAGAGGAACAGAGCAGATAAGGTGAGAGAAGACCCCAAGAGATTCTTTCATTATTTTAGTAGTAAAAGAAAAGTCAAGGAGGGGGTGAAGCGCATCGGAAATAGTGAAGGGGAATTAAAAAACAGAATATGAAAAAGCAGACGCTCTAAACTTCATTTTTATGAGGTGTTTACAAGTGAGCAAGTGGATAACCTCAGAGCAGTAACAGGGACTACTAAGGAGGTACTGAGAGATTTGGAAATTGTAGAGGGAGAAGTGCTGCTCAGATTAAATAAGATGAAATCAAACAAATCACCAGGCCCAGATAATACTTACCTCGAGTTCTTAAAGAGGCAAGCAAGTACCTTTGACACATATTTTTAGGAAGTCACTGTGCACTGGAGAGATTCCAAAGGACTGGAAAATGGCAAATATCAACCCATTATATAAAAAGGGTGACAGGGCAGATCCAAGCAACTATTGGCCAGTAAGCTTAACGTGCATCACAGGAAAATTAATGGAAGGAATTATTAAGGATAAGATTGAGCAACACATGGCAAGGACAGGAGTTATTAGGGACAGTCAGCATGGGGTCAGAAGAGGGAGGTCGTGTTTTACTAACATGTTGGAATTCTATGAGGAGGCAACAAAAGGATTCGATCAAAGTGGAGCTTATGAGATTATTTATCTGGACTTTCAGAAAGCATTTGATAAGGTGCCACATGAGAGGTTGGGTATCAAGTTAAAAGAAGTGGGAGTTCAGGGCGATGTTTTTAGATGGGTGCAGAATTGGCTCAGACACAGGAAACAGAGGGTGATGGTGTGAGGAACCTCATCAGAATTGGCTGATGTTAAGAGTGGTGACCAGCAGGGGGCAGTGCTAGGTCCCACTGCTATTTTTAATATACACTGTCTAGCCTGTAGAGGTCTCTGTGTCCCTCCATTGATATGCCCTCCCCAGACTGACCATCACTGACCCACCACCAAACCAGTCATGCTGAACAATGTTACAGGCAGCATAATGTTCTCCACAACTTCTCCAGACCCTTTCACGTCTGTCACATGTGCTCAGGGTGAACCTACTCTTATCTGTGAAAAGCACAGGGAGCCCACCAGTGGTGGACCTACCAATTCTGGTATTCTATGGCAAATGCCAATCGAGCTCCACAGAGCCCAGTAGAGGATGTCAGGCCCTCAGGCCACCCTCATGAAGTCTGTTTCTGATTGTTTGGTCAGAGCCATTCACACCAGTGGCCTGCCTGCCTGCCTGCTGGAGGTCAGTTTGTAGGCTCTGTCAGTCCTCCTTGCCCAAAGGAGCAGATACCGGTGGGTCCTGCTGATGGTTTAAGGACCTTCTACGAGTGTCCCTGTCCAGCTATCCTAGAGGAACTGCCTGTCTGTCTCCTGGAATCTCCTCCATACCCTTGGACTGTGCTTGGAGACAAAGCAAACCTGGCAATGGCACATATTGATGTGTCATCCTGAAGAAGTTGGACTACCTGTGCCAGCTCTGTAGGGTCCAGGTACAGCCATCATGCTACCAGTAGTGACACTGACCATAGCCAAATGCAAAACAAGTAACAAACACACGAGGAGAGAAAAATGTCAGTGGCTTCCCTCCACCTGTTAAACTACGTATTCATTCCTGTTTTGGAATTGGCATTGTTGCCCCTCTAATACACCAAAGCAGCTGAAACTGATGAACAAGCCCCTTTGCTACTTAACTGACCAGAGCAATAGCCTAGAAGTGTCATTAACTTGATTTTATACTTCCTTTAATTTTTTGAGCAGTTAATATAAATGATTTGGATAGAAGTTTAAGTAACAAGCTGGTTAAGTTTGCAGTTGATACCAAGATAGGTGGACTGGCAGATAATTTTGGAATCAGTTGATTCATTACAGAGGGACTTGAACAGCAGAAAGGCTTTGGCTGATTTGTGACAAATAAAATTTAATGTCAGTAAATGTAAAGTATTACAGGAAGGAAGTAAAAAATTTGAGGTTTAAATACACAATGGAGGTCTGAAAATCGAGAGTCCACCTTATGAGAAGGATTAGGAGTTATAGTGGACTCTAAGCTATCGACTTCCCATCAGTGTTCAGAAGCCATTATGAAGGCTAACAGAATGTCAGGTTTTATTGCACGATCTGTGGAGTACAAGTCACAGGAGGTTATGCTCAACCTTTATAATGCACTGGTGAGGCCTCATCTTGAGTACTGTGTGCAGTTTTGGTCTCCAGGCTACAAAAAGGACATAGCAGCACTAGAAAAGGACCAGAGAAGAGCGACTAGGCTGATTCCAGGTCTACAGGGGTTGAATTATGAGGAAAGATTAAAAGAGCTGAGCCTTTACAGTTTAAGAAAAAGAAGATTAAGAGGTGACATGATTGAAGTGTTTAAAATTATTAAGGGAATTAGTACAGTGGATCGAGACTTGTATTTTAAAATTAGTTCATCAAGAACACGGGGACACAGTTGGAAACTTGTTAAGGGTAAATTTCTTTATGCAAAGTACTATAGACTCTTGGAATAGGAGACCAAGTACTGTACTGTGGTAGCCAGTAAGACTTTAGTGACCTTCAAAACTTGACAATGATTTTTTAGAAGAATTAAGTGGATATGACTGGCAAGTTTTGTTGGACTGAGTTGCCTGTTCTTGTCTAGATTGTTGTAATGTTTTAACGTTCTATTCTAAAACTCATAAGATTCAAATCCTTCAAATCCCACAGTCCAGTCTCGTCTCTCTTTTCTCAATTTTCTCTTGTGTGGTCAGGTCATTTCTCTAATGTGTGGAAACCAACACCTCACAATATTCCCAATGTGGACTCACAAGTGTGTGCTTCAGTTTATTGAGATGCTCTTCTTGATTTATACTTCACACATCGTAGGCGCTATATAACTCATCTTATCACCAGCCTATTCTACTCTGTCTAGATGAGGATTGTGATGAACACAAAAAGGTGCACAAGCCTTCATCACACACTTTCTAATGCTGACCTTCCATTGTTTAATTATACCGAAGAGCTTTCTTGCAACATGTATGATTATTTATATTCCATTTATTCAATTTCACCTCAGAACTCTGA
This sequence comes from Polypterus senegalus, assembly GCF_016835505.1. Classification (NCBI taxonomy): domain Eukaryota; kingdom Metazoa; phylum Chordata; class Cladistia; order Polypteriformes; family Polypteridae; genus Polypterus; species Polypterus senegalus. The sequence continues at coordinate 247,564,684 of NC_053157.1, read as the reverse complement.
AAAGCCCAATGACTCACTTTCTGTGTCAAGTCAGTTCTTCACCCATCTGTCCTCTGTGTGCTCAGTCCCCTTCTCTACAGTCTGGTGACTCAGCTTTCATGTAGTCCTGCATGTAACGCTTATTAAAGTCATGCTGATGATATTTTATGTCCCACTACACTGAAATACTTTGTCATTATTACCCAATAAAGGAATGAGAGCCGATCTCCCCATTGAATCCCAGTTGACTGTCCATTACACGTGTAGCGCTGACACATAATGCATTTTATAGATTTGTCTTCTATCTCTCTGTTGTGTCATCCAAAATGTGAATCCTGTCTCCATTCCATGGTCCTCATGATTAAACGGTGCGTAGGCACAAAATGTTGCGTAAGCCCGTTTCCATGCTCACATCGTGATGTATAAAACCTAAACTTGGCGTAAAGTCCTGCACATTTTCATGCCAGCTCAATCACTGGTGTATGCAAGTTCTCCACTTGGTTTTGCAAACTGGCAGCACCCAGCGTCAAAGCAGTGCTTTTGTTCCAGTGTCTCATATGACAAACCCTTCAGAGCCTTTCCTGTACGGACCTCGCTGTTCAGAAACAGTTTCATCCTAAAAGCTCTAAACGTACTCAATCAGTCCATCAAGTGCTCCTTGTAGAACTGTTAGTACTTATAAGTACAATTACCTCACTGTAAACTTGCACTACAGTTATAATATCACACAAGCTGAGCCACTTTATAAAGCGTGTATTTACATATGATGATGATATCATTTTTAAGATGAAATGGAGCAAAATATGTTTATTACATTATTCAGATAAAATTTTAACATTATTTAAATAATCTATATTGTTAATAATTAAACATGTGAGAACATGATGGACAGTGTTAGCGATGAGCTGGTACCCCGTTCACAGATTGTTGCTGCCTCGCACTGTATTCTTGCTGGTGCTGGCGTGACACTGGGTGGATAGATGGATGGAATAATTAAACATGTACTATGAAAATATTTCAATGTTCCTTAAAAGTTTTGAAGAATCGTCATTCTAAGCTTACAGATGGCTTAACGTCTTTTACAGAGCTGATTGTGTGGCAATTGGTTACTTGGAGAAAGAAAAGGAAGGACAGGAATTGGAGGTTAGTATGTTTGAAAGAGACAGTACTGCTGCAATAAATTATTTTATCAAAGGTCGCGCACGGCGCAGCAGCATCTTACAGTAGGCAGGACCAATCTCTGGATGAGGCGCCAGCTCGTCACTATCACTGTGCCACAGTGTTCCCATGTTTAATAACATGCTTTAACTCCTGTCATCATGAAAATGATATCAAGTAAACATCTCAGTATTTGAATTTTTCAGAGAGCTGTAATATCACAAATGTAATGGATTCTGTGTCCTGTCAGAGGAATAGAAAGCCCATCGAAGAAGCACATAATGATTCACACACATGGAGCACATAGAAGATCAAATACAAAACAAAGATTTAACGTGCTACTTTAGTTATGATGGAATTTGAGAAACTAGTAAATTAAACAATTTTAAGATGAAGTTTATGACGTTCTACTTTAATGACAAAATAAACTACATGATTAAAGTGAAAATTTCAAGATTAAAGTTGACATTTCAAGCTTTTTTTCCCCACTGTGTACCTTTTTTTTTTCTCTGTACCCTAATAAGCTTTCATATGACACTCACATGGTGGGCTACGACTCCCCTTTTCACTGAGACTTTGATATCTGACAACTTCTTTTTTATTTTGTGCACTGTGCGACTGTGAACTTGAACTTTTAAGTTTCTCAGACACGCTATGTCACTCGATCAACTTCTTTTTGTTGTTTACACCACTGTTTAAGCCGACAAATAGTATATTTTTCTTTGCCTCCACTTGGTATTCGCTGAAGTCTTTTTATTATTTTATTTCCCCTCATGCTTTAGCCGTTGCCTTTTCACAGAACACTGAGCTTAAGGGCTATTTATATCAATTTGCATATTCAAAGAGGCGTGATTCTGGGAGGAGTTTGGGGAGTGGCAGCAGGCGTGTGCATGTGTGTTACTTTTTACACTGACTGGGATTTATGGAAGCGGAAGATCATGGAAGTTGGCGAATGCATCTGGAATTTTTTGTGTGTACGCACATTTCCGCTTTTGTCCATATGCCATGTTTTAGTGTGAATTCTACGCAAGGCGTTATGCATGAGGCCTCTGGTGCTAAGGGTCTTTTCTGCCAATTCTCTGCCAAGCCCCTAATGTTGCCATCTTCAGCTCCTGCTTTTTTGGTGGGCTTAATTACCTTAAATTTTCTCTTTAGCACTTGGAAGGCCTGCTCAGTTGGATTGACATTGTGGGATTGGCTTGCTCATTCAAGCATTTTTAGCTTTGATAAACTCCTGTGTTGCCTCAGCAGTATGATTAGATCATTATCTTGTTGTAGGATGAAGCGTCATCAATGAGTTTAGAGACATTAACTGGAATTTGAGCAGATCAGATGTTTCTATACGCTACATAATTCATTATGCCACTGCTGTCAACAGTTTCAACGTCAATGAAGAGTAGTGTGTAAAATCTGTGACAGCCATACATGGCCAAGCCATAACACCATATTTAACAGATGAGGTGGTCTGCTTTGGATTTTGAGCTGCTCCTTCTCGTCTCCACACTTTTCTTGTGTCATCACTCTGATGAGGTTCATCTTTGTCTTTGTCTTTTCTGTCCACAAGACCTTTTCCCATAATTCTGCAGTCTCTTGTAAGTCCTTTTTCACACAATGTATTTTGGCCTCCTGTTTTAGTGATTTGCATCTTACAGTGTGGCATCTATATTTCTGTTCATGAAGTCTTTTGTGGATAGTTGTCCCTGACACAGTCACATCAACATCCTCAAGTCTGTTTCTGATCTCTGGAACAGGCATTGGGGGCTTTTACTTTACTATAGTGAGGATTCTTTTATCAAAGCACTGGAGGTCTTCTTACCCTACCAGTCCCCATTGCAATAACTGAGCTCACTCGTGTGTTCTTTCTTCTTCATGATATTCCAGCCACCTGATTTTGGTCATCCTAAGGTTTTACTGATGTCTCCAATGGTTCTGTTCTTGTTTTTGAGCCCCATAATGGCTTCTTTCAATTTCATTGGTGCAGCTCTTGTTGAACAATGGCAGCTACAGACTGCAAAGGGTAGAAGAAAGCCGTGAATCCCACCTGAGGAATCACAAACCTGTGACGCCAAGTGTAGAAAAACTGTCATGGCCAAAATATGTACAAATCCCTTTAAGTCTGCCATGTGCACTTTAATCACAATGTCTGAATTGTTTGATTTCTAATTTCAAACTGAGTAGCAGAGGGGCAAAGACACAAATGTGTCTTTGTCCCAAACATGATGGAGGTCGTGGCATATTAATAGATTTATACGCTTGCACGCTGTGTACTGTTTCTGCCCTGTTTTTGCAACATTAGGTTTTTTCCTTTAGATGCTTGTCATTTTGTGTTTTAATTTAAAGACACTGCATTTGCAAATCGTGTTTAAGAATTAAATTAATATCACAAAATGTCTTTTTCACAGTTTCCATTCTTCATTTGTCTTTAAATTTCAGGTCATGAATCTCCAATTTTCACCCTAGGGCCTCCTGAACCTTGGAGTAGAGATGAGTTTTTACAGTGTGAATGTGTGCTTTGACTGATCATCACATTAGAAATCATTTCTTTTTTAATATCTCAGGATAGTAGTATGATGGGACAGTGTAAATGTGACAAAATGCATTATGGGATAGAGAGGAGCAGGAAATGATTCACCAAAACAGTCTTTTGAACTTGACTTTATGAAGTGTCAAGTGAACTAAAAACACACATCAAATAAAATCCTGCTGACTACGCCTGTCAGTCCTACTTTCATTGTTCTTTTTCCTTTTTCTTTTCTTTTGTCTTTTTTCTTTTCATTCCTGTTGCTTTTCTCTTTCAGCCATTCCCATATAATATTGATAATGATAATTTATTTATACAGCACACTGTATGCAATGAATGAAGACCAGTGTTCAGATCATCATGGCCATGGTGGGTTTACATTGAATTGAATTGGAACAGAACATTGTCAAACCGGTTTACTCCAGCTCAGGCTGCATTGTCTTAAGTTAGATACAGCCACAGATACACAAATCACCAATTAACCCAACATGCACGTCTGTGGGGAGTGTACAGAAAAGCAGGAGTGACAGGGGGAGAACATGCAGACCTGACAAAGATGACGACTGGACGCCAAATTCAAAGTCGTGAAGCTCACGCTGTGAGGCCGCAGCTCCAACTCTTCAGCCATTATGCTGTCCAGAAGCGAGTTTTGTCAGTTCAGGTCCTTTTCTTCACATTTCTTATTATTTCTTTTGATTTTAAAGTTAATTTCTACTGAATGAATTGTTTCCTTTTCTGACTTCAGCTCCTCTCCATGATGACTTTCTTTATGAACTTCACATTTTTCAGCACTCAATGTCTATCTTGTTTGCTGGCAAGTAAATCATTGAGTTGTCAGTCACGAGTTTAATGACAATTCATTACAAACATTCCATTCTCTCTCAGTTCTTACTTTATTTCAATTTTTTATTTTCATGTTCTATGTAGCCCTGACATGCGAGGTGACCCTTAAATGTCTGGTAGGCCACTGGAAATGAAAGATTAAAAGACTGGGAATGAAAGGAGCAGAACCAGGATCAGCAGGTTTATTGAGAGAAATGGATAATTCAGTTTGATGATGAAAGGTGATGGTGGATTAATTTTAAATGAAAAGAATGTGGAAGACAGGAGCTTCATCAATCAGTCAGTAATCTTTATTAGCAACATGTGAGTAGCTGTGAGTTCTCTGCGTGCAAGCCAGAGAGAAGCCTCCTTTACAGTCCCCAAACAGTTCCTTATATTGTGAGCTTATTTACTTCTTAAAGAGTAGTTCCTCTTTCACCTAGCATAAGTCATACGGTTGTTTTTAACACAAAAAACAGAAGTGCTTAGGAACCAGTTTTGCACTCTAAGCACAGAGTACATTCTTGCTCAACAGCTCAGTTTATGACAGACCATATGTTAACCCTTCAAAGAAAGGAGGATGTCATTTGTATTCCACAGTGCCAATAAAAATTGTCTTTTAATAAAACCATCAGTCAGTGATGACAGTCCACTAGAACACTGACCTTAACGGTAACCTTGTGGTGTTTATCATAATTCCAGAAATTTATTTTAAATCCCCACAGATTCTGTCCAATCAAATGAGCTCTTTACTATCAATGATGCATATTAGTGTCTGGTCAGCGCAGCTCCCGATTGGTTCTTGTTAATTTTCTGTGTTGTGCTCCGCCCCCAGTCCCATTACACACTCCCAGATTTCCTTACTCATTTTTTTTTCTCTCCTTTCAGACTCAAAAACAAATTCCTGGTTAGTTGATACACCTTTGACATGGGTATAAGTGTGTGTGGGCCTTGCAGTGGACTGACATCACATCCAGGGTTAGAAACTGCTTTGTCAAGAATCCTGAATTGGAAAAGCAGAAAATAGAGAATGGATGGACAGAAGGAGTCACTGATTGGTCAGTAGCCAAACTACTGCCTCTTGTGGCCACTCTGAATATTAAACAGCAATTTATACAAAAAGGAAGTCTTAAAGATAAAAGCAGAAAGCATTCAGTGAAATCCTGAGCAGTGAAACATGAAAGGAGAGAATGAGAAACAATCAGAGAGTCAGACGAATGGAGACTTTAACAGGAGGACTGAGGGGTGGGACTGAAGTGCAGTGGCGCCCTCTAGTGGACACCCGCCATATTACACACATGGGAAAGGTCAGCAGTGAAGGGAGGAGAAAAGAATAGAGTGGAGTGGAAAAGAAATAAAAATAAAGTAAAAACACAAGAAGAGAAGATGTGTCCAGTGGCAAGAGGGCAAGAGAAAGGTTAGGAGAATGGAAGTGAAGGTAGGAGCTTTGAATGTTTCAGTATGACTTGTAAAGGGTAAGAGTTAGCTAATATGATAGAGAGAAGGAAGGTTGATATATTGTGCATGCAAGAGACTAAATGGAAGGCGAGTAAGACCAGGTGGATTGGAGGTGGATTCAAATTATTCCACCATGTTGTGGATAGGAGGAGAAATGGGGTAGGAGTTATCCTGAAGGAAGAGTATGTAAAGAGTGTTTTGAAGGTGAAAAGAGTGTCAGACAGAGTAATGATTATGAAGCTGGAAATTGGAGGTGTGATGATGAATGTTGTTAGTGTACATGCCTCACAATTTGTTTGTTCAATGAAGGAGAAAGAAGATTAATGGAGTGACTTGAATTAAGTGGTGAAGAGAGAGTGGTGATTGGAGTGGATTTCAATGGTGAAGGGAACAAAGGAGATATGGAGTTGATGGGTAGGTAAGGTGTCAAGGAGATGAATGAAGAAGGTCGGAGGATAGTGGATTTTGCCAAAAGGATGAACATGGCTGTGGTGAATACATATTTTAAGAAGAGGGTGGAACATAAGGTGATGTACAAGAGTGGAGGAAGATGCACAAAGGTAGATTACATCCTATGCAGAAGAGTCAATCTGAAGGAGATTGAAGACTGCAAAGTAGTGGCAGGGGAAAGTGTAGTTAAGCAGCATAGGATGGTGTCTGTAGGATGACGTTGGAGATCAAGAAGCGGCAGAGAGTGAGGGCAGAGCTTACGGAGAAAAGGACCAATGGGCTACAGAGGGGCTGTGCTGGGAAAGATGAGCAGCAGGTTAGGGAAATAAAGGATAAAAATGGAAATATACTCACAGCTAAAGAGAGTGTGTTGAGCAAATGGAAAGAGTATTTTGAGAGGCTGATGAATGAAGAAAACGAGAGAGAGAAGAGGTTGGATGATGTAGAAATAGTGAATCAGGAAGTGCAACGAATTAGCAAGTAGGAAGTAAGGACAGCTATGAAGAGGATGAAGAATGGAAAGGCCGTTGGTCCAGATGACATACCGGTGGAAGCATGGAGGTGTTTAGGAGCGATGGCAGTGGAGTTTTTAACCAGATTGTTTAATGGAATCTTGGAAAGTGAGAGGATGCCTGAGGAGTGGAGAAGAAGTGTATTGGTGCCGATATTTAAGAATAAGGAGGATGTGCATGACTGCAGTAACTACAGGGGAATAAAATTGATGAGCCACAACATGAAGTTATGGGAACGAGTAGTGGAAGCTCAGTTAAGAAGTGAGGTGATGATTAGTGAGCAGCAGTATGGTTTCATGCCAAGAAAGAGCACCACAGATGCAATGTTTGCTCTGAGGTTGTTGATGGAGAAGTATAGAGAAGGCCAGAAAGAGTTGCATTGTGTCTTTGTGGACCTGGAGAAAGCATATGACAGGGTGCCTAGAGAGGAGCTGTGGTATTATATGAGGAAGTCGGGAGAGGCAGAGAAGTACATAAGATTTGTACAGGATATGTTCGAGTGAAGTGTGACCATGATAAGGTCTGCGGTAGGAGTGACAAATGCATTCAAGGTGTAGGTGGGATTACATCAGGGATCCGCTCTGAGCCCTTTCTTATTTGTAATGGTGATGGACAGGATGACAGACAAGATTAGACAGGAGTCCCCGTGGACTATGATGTTTGCTGATGACATTGTGAGCTGTAGTGATAGTAGGGAGCAGGTTGAGGAGACCCTGGAAAGGTAGACACATGCTCTGGAGAGGAAAGGAATGAAGGTCAGTAGGCACAAGACAAAATACAAGTGTGTAAATGAGAGGGAGGTCAGTGGAATGGTTAAGATGCAAGTAGCAGAGCTGGTGAAGGTGGATGAGTTTGTTGACTTGGGATCAACAGTACAGAGTAATGCAGATTGTGGAAGACAGGTGAAAAATTTAGTGTAGGCCGGGTGGAATGGGTGGAGAAGAGTGTCAGGAGTAATTTGTGACAGATGGGTATCAGCAAGAGTGAAAGGGAAGATCTACAGAACGGTAGTGAGACCAGCTATGTTATACGGGTTGGAGACGGTGGCACTGACCAGTAACCAGGAGAAAGAACTGAAGGTGGCAGAGTTAAAGATGCTAAGATTTGCATGGGTGTGACGAGGATGGACAGGATTAGGAATGAGGACATTAGAGGGTCAGCTCAAGTTGGAATGTTGGGAGACAAAGCCAGAGAGGTGAGATTTTGCTGGTTTGGACATATGCAGAGGAGAGATGCTGGGTAAATTGGGAGAAGGATGCTAAGGAAAGAGCTGCCAGGTCTTTCTTTCTTATCTTTTCAGTGCAATCTCTTGTAGGGTTTCTCATTTTTCATTTATTGTTATAAATATATTCATTCCTATTTCTCTTTGCTTATTTATTATTGAATTAGCTTATATCACATTTACACAACGGATCATCGACAGCAGCCTACAGAGGACATTTACACCAGCTGGTTCAAAAGTAAAGCCTCCTTCATTATGGAAGATGTCACTCATCCTGCACATGGATTGTTTCCCGCCCCTCCAATCAGGAAGTAGATTGCACCCCTTACTGGTTGGCACTGCCAGGTTGAGGAGCAGCTTCTTCTTTGATACATCATCAGTAAATCTGACCGTACGCTCAATGTGACTTGTAGTACATTTTGCGTTTTGTTTTAGTAATCTCATGTACTAAACTATTTGCTGCTACCCTTTTTTAATTGCTGCTAATTACAGAGGACTTAGCTGAGGGTAAGAGAATTTGTGGCATCTGTGTTGGTCTGCTGAGGGTTGTATGGTGGTCACAATACATGTCTGTTCATACTGAATCATAGGCTTTGATTTTATTTTGACTATTTTAAATTTATGAAAGTGTACAAAGCCCTCAGTCTGCCCTTTTTTGAACTTCACTAGGTCTTATAAATACTCAACACATTCAGCTGAACTGAACTAAACTTCAACAGACACCCCAGAGCTGCTTATCTCTTGTGTTCCTGTCTCATCAGGTCACCATCTTCAGTGTTTGGTCTCATGTCTCACATTAACCATTCATCTCAATTGTCCCCTCAGATGTAATCTCTGTGTGCGCTCAGGTTTTCCTTTAAAAGTCCACCTCATTCTCACTAAGTAAAGATAAACTTTCACTTTATTTCATGTCAGTTAATATTGTTCTTTAGAATGAGCTCTAAAATTCTTACAATATTGTTAAATATCAGGAAAGTATTACAGTAGAGCTGTTGTCACTTACACACAACAGCAAAGAGCCCCCATGCTGTATCTGGCTTAGAGGTGACATATTGGGCTCCTCATCACCGCCTACCACCTACACCTTGGGGCTGATACCACCATACAATGTGCCCCTCTTAACTCTCCTCTGGTGAGTGGCTTTGCCACTTTAAGTGTGCCCATCATCTCTCTGAAGATCGCCTGGCTGAGCCCCTCCATTTCTCTATCACATCTCACGCTGTCGAACTCCACCTTAAATGTCTTACTTACATTACCCACCTCCACACCATTGCTTCACTAATGTGACTGAATTTCAGTTTTATCTTAGCTTGCTTCTGCTTTCCTTTGGACCCCATGAACATGTGAATGAGCCCTGCGCAGTTTCCTACTGTGTTTGTTTTTGATGTGTGCTGTGTTTACTGTATTTTTGCTGACATTTTTGTTTTCATAATGACATTTTTCTGCTCATCTGTAATGTGTTGTCTTGCAGACCTTATCCCTTGTTGCTACCTTCATGACCAGATTGTATATCAATGATTGATTTGCATCCTCAGGCTGCAGCCCCCTGGTTTGTCTTACAGGTCCTGCTTGTCTTTATTGATCTTCTCAATTACCTGCTCAATTCTCAGTCCTTTCACAGTTGTCACTTCAATCATTGCTAGTAATCAAGGCTGAATGTGGTCCTCTTCTATACCATAAAATAGCCCACCCTGTTTCATTTGTTAATTTTCATAACTGAAAGTTGTGATAACTAACTTTCACTTTTCTTCTTATTCCTAGAATTGCATTTTAATTGGTTTCCCATTTCTTTGGATTTCAGTTTTTGTGCATTTTAAATGTTTTCACTATTTTCTCATTTGATTTACCTCCAACTGCTGCCTTATGGCCATAGGTGCCTCTCAAGGTGGCAAAACAAGGAGCTAATGGTGGACACCAGAGGTAAGGGATGACATCAGGCTGAAGAAGAAGGCCTTCCACAGGAGAAACCCAAAGTAGCATAGGGGCCAAAAGGTCTGCTACCTTGGTGGTCAGGGAAACGTAAACCCAGATGTGGGAGGATTTTGGACAAACCATGGAAAGAGACTATCGATCAGCCTCAAAAAGGTCCTAACAAACCATCAGTAGGCTCAGTAAGGGAAGGAAGGCCTTCACTCAGGCTTTTATAAGCAGGGGTCGAGAAAAGCTAATCCATACTGAGGGTGTAGTCTGGAAGTGGAAGGATCACTTTGAGGAGCTACTGAACCCACCGAACATGGAAGACAGAGCCAGAAGCTGATGAGGAATTAATACCCATCTTCATGAAGGGGGTCATTGAGGTAGTTAAGCAGCTCCACAGCGGCGAGTCCTGAGAGGTGGTTGAGCTCTGTGCAGAAATGCTGAAGGCTTTGGACATTGTTGGGCTGTCATGAATGATGTTCCTTGTCATCAAGATTTGTGCCCCTGGGAGGTGGTCCCTACTTTTAAAAAAACAGACTCTACTCAGTCATGAAACCTCAGATCCAGACAGATGATTGCATTCAGGCCGTTTGAACAGTGGACCAGCTCTTTGCCCTCATAATGATCCTGGGGGGCCTGGGAGTATGCCAATCAGTCAAAATGTGTTTTATGGATTTTGAGAAGGTGAATGACCTTGTTCATCTAGGGATTCTGTGGGAGATGCTGGGAGATTTAGTGTTCCAGTGTCCTTAATAAAGGCTATTCAGTTACTGTATAATCACTGTGAGTCATCACCACCACTCTCAGTGGATGTGGGACTTTTCATGGACAGGATATCCATTCACAGCTGGGTAGGAGAGGGCATCTACTTTGGTGGCCTTAGAATTGTGTCACTGCTTTTTGGAGACAACGTGTTCGTTTTGAATTCTTTGGGATGTGAACTCCAGCATGTATTGGGATAGTTTGTGACCGAGAGTGAATCAGCTAGGATAAGGATCAGCACCTCCATATCTGAGGATATAGTCCTCAGTAGGAAAAAGGTGGACTGTCCTCTTCAAGTAGGAGGTGAGTTACTACATCAAGTGAAGGAAAAAGAATGGTGATAATGACAGATTGATAGGGGAGGTGAAAGCAGTTATGCTGTTGCTATACAGATCTGTAGTGGTGAAGAAGGAACTGAGCCAGAAGATAAAGCTTACAATTTACCAACTGGTCTATGTCCCTACCCTCACCTATGGCCATGAGCTTTTGGTAATGACCAAAAGGACAAAATAATGGGTACAAGCAGAGGAAATTAGTTTTCTCTGTAGTGTGGCTGGGCTCTGTGTTAGACAAAAGCTGAGAAGGACAAATATCTGGAAGAGGCTCAGAGTAGAGTTGCTGACCCAACAAATTGAGAAGAGCAAATTAAGGTGGATCAGACATCTGATAGAGATGCATCCTGGATGGCTCCCTGTGGAGGTTTTACAGACACAACCAGCTGAGATGAGACACTGTGGAAGACCCATGGCTCAATGGGAGGATTATATTTCCCAGATGGCAGGGGAATGAATTTGAATCTCTCAGTAGGAGTTGGTAAGTGTGTCTGGGGAAAGGGACTCATCACTGTCACTGTCACTCCACAACCTGGTCTTGGATAAGTGGCTGAAAATGAATGAATCAGTGAATGATTTACCCCCAATTTCATCTGAGCTCATCAAACTCCTCATCAGTCTTTAAGTTTAATTTCTTACTGAACTCCTCAGAATTACTCAATCTTAGTGGCGTCAATCATCTCATTTGACTCAAAGAAATAATAAAACACTTGACAATGTTCTCGCAAGTGTAAAGTCTAGAATGGCCTTGTAGATCCTACAATTGCAGCCATTATGTTTAAAAGTCCTGCTGGAATTTGAAGGTGCTAAAGGCATGTTGCCTCACTAAAAGTTCATTTTTCTTTTTAATGAGGGAACTTCTGATATCCTGGGGTCTCATGTATAACGCCGTGCGTAGAATTTGCACTATAACATAGCGTAAGGACAAAAGCGGAAATCCAGATGCAGATGCAGATGACAATGGGAAAAGCATGGGGAAAAATATAAGAATTTCAGCGAATACCAAGTGGAGGCAAAGGAAAAACATACTATTTGTTCAAATAAACCGTGGTATAATAAACAAAAGGAAGTTGATCGAGTGACATAGCGTGTTGGAGAAACTTGAAAGCTCACGTTCACAAAGTGGCACAGTGCCGGAAATAAAAAAGAAGTCACATATCAAAGTCGCCGTGAAAAGGCGGGTTGTAGCCCACTGTCTGAGTGTCATATGAAAGCTTATTAGGGTACAGAGAAAAAAGGCACACAGTGGGGAAAAAGCACAAAATGTCAACTTCAATCTCGACATTTCCACTTTAATCACGTAGTTTATTTTGTCATTTAGTAAAACATTATAAACTTCATCTTAAAATCGTTTAATCAACCAGTTTCTCAAATCCCATCGTAATTAAAGTATAGCATGTTAAATGCTTTGTTTTCTATGTGATCTTCTACGTGCTCTGTGTGTGAATAACTACTTGCTTCTTAACTCTTTTAGGGCGGATGTCGACTTTTGTCGACAGGAGGGGTTGAGGGCGAATGTCGACTAAAGTCGACATCCAGGGATAGAGGGCGATAATCAGCTGTTAATGGCGACAAATCTCACTGTCACGTCACAGGCATTCCCTCTGTGATTGGAGGAATGTTAGACTCGTTGACTCGGCAACTAATCCTAGCGTGTGCGTGAGTTGCGAAATGTAAACAATGGCAAGATGGTATCGACATGTGACAATGGAGTGAAGCGAGTGCAGAAAAGAAAACACTCGGCAGACAATGACAATGTTTTGCGCATTATCGCGGAGTCGGACTCTTATTTTTCAGAATCGGATTTTATTGACAGTGATCAGGAGATTGAGCAAGAGAGTGAGAAGCCGGAATCAGCTGATCAAACACCAGCCGATGCCGCGCCAGCAGATCTGCTGCCAGCTGAGCGCTTCGCGCAGCCGATGCATCTACAGCAAGGTTCGCGTGGGATAAATACTCAGACATTGATCCGTTGAGAGCCGATCTGGCTACCGGACTTCACAAGACGGCATGGCTCGCTGTTGGACACGACAGATCACCAGCTGCTGTACTTCAGGCTGCTCTCTCCTGATGCTGCTTTTCAGCTACCGTCAGACGAGATAAACAGGTAGGCAGAGAAATTTTTTCAATCGCGGGCTGCGTTTGCATCGCATTCTCATTTTTCAAAGTGTAAACACACAACAAAAGACGAGATGAAGCGTGCTGTGGTATTACAAATAGAGATGGGACAGAACTGGTGATATAACTTCAGGGAGCATTGGTCCAAACGTGCTTTGTCCCCTGGTGGCTTTGGACAGGTTATGTAGCATGGTGATAGGTACGTGCTGCTGCTGCAAAGTTTTATTCACTTCTGTAATAAACAGAAGCAAATCCCATGGGTGAGCCGGGCTATAATGCCATGCATAAAGTTCATAAAGTTTCAGAAGATGAAAAGAGGTGACAATACGATTTTCATGCGGGCAGAAAACTTGGTGGCAGTGGAATGGCACAATGGCAAAAGGGTGACTTGTCTCTCTACAGCACACACTAACAATATATGTGAGAAAGTGCAGCAACAGACAATTGAAAAGTAGGCACCAAAGCAACACGTATTGTAAGCAGTGCAATGTGGCAATGACTGAAATTGGCTGCTTGGACCGAGATCAGACTTTGCAGGACTTTGCTGTGTAAAATGTATGTGATATGTATGTGAAATCATAGAGTATGCAGGCTCATACAACATGCAAGACAGTAATATTTGTCAAAAGTAAATATTTTTTGTTGATTTGATATGTTAAACAATTGCTTTGTGTTCTTTTTTAAAAAATGTTAGTTTTTGGAAAAATATTCAGCCCTGGGAGATAAGAAAAAAAAAAAAAATTAGCCCTAAAAGAGTTAAACCAGCTCTCTTCCTCCGACAGGACACAGAATCCTTGACATTCATGATATTACAGCTCTCTGAATAACTAAAATACTGAGATGTATACGTAATATCATTTTCATGATGATAGGAGTTAAAGCACGTTATTAAACACGGGTTTAACGGCGCAGTGATTGTGTGTGACCTTCGATGAAATTATTTATTCCAGCAGTACTCATGGGTGGCTCTAGGCTTGTGGCGGCCCTGGCCAGAGAAAGAATCGGTGGCTCCTTCGCCTGCCAATGTCAGTAAGGTAGCTTATGCACGGTGGATGGCCTCATCCGTTGCAGACACTGCATAGCCGCCTCGTGCTCATGACACAAGCGTTTAACTTTTGCTGAAATTTGTCGCTGCGTTTTTAGTTGTGTCGTTATTTTCTCTTTCTGTTTTATATTCAATATATATTGGCCTGGCTGCCCCTGCAGTCCTTGCTTTTCTTTCTCCAAGTAACTGATCGACACACAATCAGCTCTGTAATAGACGTTAAGCCATCTGTAAGCTTAGAGCGCTGATTCTTCAAAACGTTTAAGAAACATTGAAATATCTTCGTAGTACATGTTTAAATATTCTACCCTTCACGCCAGTCCCAGTGAAGAATATAGATTATTTAAATGAAGTTAAAGTTTTATCTGTATAATATAATAAACTGTACAGTACTGACCCCTACTCTCTTTTCTGTTTCTTTTTCCGGTTTCTTTGTGGTGGTGGCCTGTGCCACCTCCACCTACTCAAAGCTTCATGATGCTCCAACAACGATGGATGGATTTAAAGGCAGAAGTCTA